>NC_091990.1:65476951-65484451 GCF_044704955.1 Pristiophorus japonicus | reverse complement strand
ACTGATGGACAGACTGATGGACAGACTGAGGGACAGACTGAGGGACAGACTGAGGGACAGACTGAGGGACAGACAGAGAGACAGACTGAGGGACAGACTGAGGGACAGACCGAGAGACAGACCGAGGGACAGACTGAGGGACAGACTGAGGGACAGACTGAGAGAATGACTGAGGGACAGACTGAGGGACAGATTGAGGGACAGACAGAGAGACAGACCGAGGGACAGACTGAGAGAATGACTGAGGGACAGACTGAGAGAATGACTGAGGGACAGACTGAGGGACAGATTGAGGGACAGACAGAGAGACAGACTGAGAGACAGAAACAGACTGAGATACAGACTGAGCAAAAGAGACATAGAGACAGACTGAGGGACAGAGAAAAAGAAGCACACTGAGAGACAGAGAGAGAGACAGAGAGAGAGACAGAGAGAGAGACAGAGAGAGAGACAGAGAGAGAGACAGTGAGAGAGACAGACTGAGGGACAGACTGAGGAACAGACTGAGGGACAGACAGAGAGACAGACAGATGGACAGACTGAGGGACAGACTGAGAGACAGAAACATACTGAGATACAGACTGAGAAAAAGAGACATAGAGACAGACTGAGGGACAGACTGAGGGACAGACTGAGGGACAGACTGAGGGACAGACTGAGAGACAGACTGAGGAAAAGACTGAGAGACACATTGAGAGATAGAAACAGACTGAGATACAGACTGAGCAAAAGAGACATAGAGGCAGACTGAGGGACAGACTGAGAGGCAGCCTGAGGGACAGACTGAGGGACAGATTGAGGGACAGACTGAGGGACAGACAGAGAGACAGAATGAGAGAAAGAGGCACACTGAGAGACAGAGAGAGAGACAGACTGAGGGACAGTCTGAGAGACAGACTGAGGGACAGACTGAGAGACAGACTGAGGGACAGACTGAGGGACAGACTGAGGGACAGACTGAGGGACAGACTGAGGGACAGACTGAGGGACAGACTGAGGGACAGACTGAGGGACAGACTGAGGGACAGACTGAGGGACAGGCTGAGCGACAGACAGAGAGACAGACTGAGGGACAGACTGAGAGACAGACTGAGGGACAGACTGAGGGACAGACTGAGGGACAGACTGAGAAAAAGAGGTACACTGAGAGACAGAGACAGAGAGACAGAGAGAGAGAGAGACAGAGAGAGAGAGACAGAGAGAGAGAGACAGACTGAGGGACAGACTGAGAGAATAACTGAGGGACAGACTGAGAGGCAGACTGAGTGACAAACTGAGGGACAGACTGAGAGGCAGACTGAGGGACAAACTGAGGGACATACAGAGAGACAGACTGAGGGACAGACTGAGAGACAGACTGAGGGACAGATTGAGGGACAGACAGAGAGACAGACTGAGAGACAGAAACAGACTGAGATACAGACTGAGCAAAAGAGACATAGAGACAGACTGAGGGACAGACAGAGACAAAGAGGCACACTGAGAGACAGACTGAGGGACAGACTGATGGACAGACAGAGAGACAGAGGCAGACAGAGAGACAGACAAAGGTACAGACTGAGGGACAGACAGAGAGACAAACCGAGAGACAGACAGAGGGACAGACTGAGAGACAGACAGATGGACAGACTGAGGGACAGACTGAGAGACAGAAACATACTGAGATACAGACTGAGAAAAAGAGACATAGAGACAGACTGAGGGACAGACTGAGGGACAGACTGAGAAAAAGAGGTACACTGAGAGACAGACTGAGGGACAGACTGAGAGACAGACTGAGGAACAGACTGAGAGACAGATTGAGAGATAGAAACAGACTGAGATACAGACTGAGCAAAAGAGACATAGAGGCAGACTGAGGGACAGACTGAGAGGCAGCCTGAGGGACAGACTGAGGGACAGACTGAGGGACAGACTGAGGGACAGATTGAGGGACAGACTGAGGGACAGACTGAGGGACAGACAGAGAGACAGAATGAGAGAAAGAGGCACACTGAGAGACAGATTGAGAGACAGACTGAGGGACAGTCTGAGAGACAGACTGAGGGACAGACTGAGAGACAGACTGAAGGACAGACAGAGGGACAGACAGAGGGACAGGCTGAGCGACAGACAGAGGGACAGACTGAGGGACAGACTGAGGGACAGACTGAGGGACAGACTGAGGGACAGACTGAGAAAAAGAGGTACACTGAGAGACAGAGAGAGAGAGACAGAGAGAGAGAGACAGAGAGAGAAACAGAGAGAGAGACAGAGAGAGAGACAGAGAGAGACAGAGAGAGAGAGACAGAGAGAGAGAGACAGAGAGAGAGAGACAGAGAGAGAGAGACAGAGAGAGAGAGACAGAGAGAGAGAGACAGACTGAGGGACAGACTGAGGGACAGACTGAGAGACAGACTGAGAGACAGACTGCGAGGCAGACTGAGGGACAAACTGAGGGACATACAGAGAGACAGACTGAGAGACAGACTGAGGGACAGACTGAGAGACAGACTGAGGGACAGATTGAGGGACAGACAGAGAGACAGACTGAGAGACAGAAACAGACTGAGGGACAGACAGAGAAAAAGAGGCACACTGAGAGACAGAGAGAGAGACAGTGAGAGAGACAGACTGAGGGACAGACTGAGGGACAGACTGAGAGACAGACTGAGGAACAGACTGAGGGACAGACTGAGGAACAGACAGAGGGACAGACAGAGGGACAGACAGATGGACAGACTGAGGGACAGACTGAGAGACAGAAACATACTGAGATACAGACTGAGAAAAAGAGACATAGAGACAGACTGAGGGACAGACTGAGAAAAAGAGGTACACTGAGAGACAGACTGAGGGACAGACTGAGGGACAGACTGAGAGACAGACTGAGGGACAGACTGAGGGACAGACTGAGAGACAGATTGAGAGATAGAAACAGACTGAGATACAGACTGAGCAAAAGAGACATAGAGGCAGACTGAGGGACAGACTGAGGGACAGACTGAGGGACAGACAGAGAGACAGAGGCAGACAGAGAGACAGACAAAGGGACAGACAGAGAGACAAACCGAGAGACAGACAGAGGGACAGACTGAGAGACAGACTGAGGGACAGACTGAGAGACAAACTGAGAGACAGACTGAGGGACAGACTGAGAGTCAGACAGAGAGTCAGACAGAGAGTCAGACAGAGAGTCAGACTGAGGGACAGACTGAGGGACAGACTGAGGGACAGACTGAGGGACAGACTGAGGGACAGACTGAGAGACAGACTGAGAGACAGACTGAGGGACAGACTGAGAGACAGACTGAGAGACAGACTGAGGGACAGACTGAGGGACAGACTGAGGGACAGACAGAGAGACAGACTGAGGGACAGACTGATGGACAGACTGAGGGACAGACTGAGAGGCAGACTGAGAGGCAGACTGAGAGGCAGACTGAGAGGCAGACTGAGAGGCAGACTGAGGGACAGACTGAGGGACATACAGAGAGACAGACTGATGGACAGACTGATGGACAGACTGAGAGGCAGACTGAGAGGCAGACTGAGGGACAGACTGAGGGACAGACAGAGAGGCAGACTGAGAGGCAGACTGAGAGGCAGACTGAGAGACAGACTGAGGGACAAACTGAGGGACATACAGAGAGACAGACTGATGGACAGACTGATGGACAGACTGAGGGACAGACTGAGGGACAGACTGAGGGACAGACAGAGAGACAGACTGAGGGACAGACTGAGGGACAGACTGAGGGACAGACCGAGAGACAGACCGAGGGACAGACCGAGGGACAGACTGAGGGACAGACTGAGGGACAGACTGAGGGACAGACTGAGAGACAGACTGAGAGAATGACTGAGGGACAGACTGAGGGACAGATTGAGGGACAGACAGAGAGACAGACTGAGAGACAGAAACAGACTGAGATACAGACTGAGCAAAAGAGACATAGAGACAGACTGAGGGACAGAGAAAAAGAAGCACACTGAGAGACAGAGAGAGAGACAGAGAGAGAGACAGAGAGAGAGACAGAGAGAGAGACAGTGAGAGAGACAGACTGAGCGACAGACTGAGGGACAGACTGAGGGACAGACAGAGAGACAGACAGATGGACAGACTGAGGGACAGACTGAGAGACAGAAACATACTGAGATACAGACTGAGATAAAGAGACATAGAGATAGACTGAGGGACAGACTGAGAGACAGACTGAGGAAAAGACTGAGAGACACATTGAGAGATAGAAACAGACTGAGATACAGACTGAGCAAAAGAGACATAGAGGCAGACTGAGGGACAGACTGAGAGGCAGCCTGAGGGACAGACTGAGGGACAGACTGAGGGACAGACTGAGGGACAGACAGAGAGACAGAATGAGAGAAAGAGGCACACTGAGAGACAGAGAGAGAGACAGACTGAGGGACAGTCTGAGAGACAGACTGAGGGACAGACTGAGAGACAGATTGAGAGATAGAAACAGACTGAGATACAGACTGAGCAAAAGAGACATAGAGGCAGACTGAGGGACAGACTGATGGACAGACAGAGAGACAGAGGCAGACAGAGAGACAGACAAAGGTACAGACTGAGGGACAGACAGAGAGACAAACCGAGAGACAGACAGAGGGACAGACTGAGAGACAGACAGATGGACAGACTGAGGGACAGACTGAGAGACAGAAACATACTGAGATACAGACTGAGAAAAAGAGACATAGAGACAGACTGAGGGACAGACTGAGGGACAGACTGAGAAAAAGAGGTACACTGAGAGACAGACTGAGGGACAGACTGAGAGACAGACTGAGGAACAGACTGAGAGACAGATTGAGAGATAGAAACAGACTGAGATACAGACTGAGCAAAAGAGACATAGAGGCAGACTGAGGGACAGACTGAGAGGCAGCCTGAGGGACAGACTGAGGGACAGACTGAGGGACAGACTGAGGGACAGACTGAGGGACAGACTGAGGGACAGACTGAGGGACAGACTGAGGGACAGACTGAGGGACAGACAGAGAGACAGAATGAGAGAAAGAGGCACACTGAGAGACAGATTGAGAGACAGACTGAGGGACAGTCTGAGAGACAGACTGAGGGACAGACTGAGAGACAGACTGAAGGACAGACTGAGGGACAGACAGAGGGACAGGCTGAGCGACAGACAGAGGGACAGACTGAGGGACAGACTGAGGGACAGACTGAGGGACAGACTGAGAAAAAGAGGTACACTGAGAGACAGAGAGAGAGAGACAGAGAGAGAGAGACAGAGAGAGAGACAGAGAGAGAAACAGAGAGAGAGACAGAGAGAGAGAGACAGAGAGAGAGAGACAGAGAGAGAGAGACAGAGAGAGAGAGACAGAGAGAGAGAGACAGAGAGAGAGAGACAGAGAGAGAGAGACAGACTGAGGGACAGACTGAGAGACAGACTGCGAGGCAGACTGAGGGACAAACTGAGGGACATACAGAGAGACAGACTGAGAGACAGACTGAGGGACAGACTGAGAGACAGACTGAGGGACAGATTGAGGGACAGACAGAGAGACAGACTGAGAGACAGAAACAGACTGAGGGACAGACAGAGAAAAAGAGGCACACTGAGAGACAGAGAGAGAGACAGTGAGAGAGACAGACTGAGGGACAGACTGAGGGACAGACTGAGAGACAGACTGAGGAACAGACTGAGGGACAGACTGAGGAACAGACTGAGGGACAGACAGAGGGACAGACAGATGGACAGACTGAGGGACAGACTGAGAGACAGAAACATACTGAGATACAGACTGAGAAAAAGAGACATAGAGACAGACTGAGGGACAGACTGAGAAAAAGAGGTACACTGAGGGACAGACTGAGGGACAGACTGAGGGACAGACTGAGGGACAGACTGAGAGACAGACTGAGGGACAGACTGAGGGACAGACTGAGGGACAGACTGAGAGACAGATTGAGAGATAGAAACAGACTGAGATACAGACTGAGCAAAAGAGACATAGAGGCAGACTGAGGGACAGACTGAGGGACAGACTGAGGGACAGACAGAGAGACAGACAAAGGTACAGACTGAGGGACAGACAGAGAGACAAACCGAGAGACAGACAGAGGGACAGACAGAGAGACAGACTGAGGGACAGACTGAGAGACAAACTGAGAGACAGACTGAGGGACAGACAGAGAGTCAGACAGAGAGTCAGACAGAGAGTCAGACAGAGAGTCAGACAGAGAGTCAGACAGAGAGTCAGACAGAGAGACAGACTTAGAGACAGACAGAGAGACAGACTGAGGGACAGACTGAGAGACAGACTGAGAGACAGACTGAGAGGCAGACTGAGGGACAAACTGAGGGACATACAGAGAGACAGACTGACGGACAGACTGATGGACAGACTGAGAGACAGACTGAGGGACAGACTGAGAGAATGACTGAGGGACAGACTGACAGACAGACTGACAGACAGACTGAGAGGCAGACTGAGGGACATACAGAGAGACAGACTGATGGACAGACTGATGGACAGACTGAGAGACAGACTGAGGGACAGACAGAGAGACAGACAGAGGGACAGACCGAGAGACAGACCGAGGGACAGACTGAGAGACAGACTGAGAGACAGACTGAGAGACAGACTGAGGGACAGACTGAGAGACAGACTGAGGGACAGATTGAGGGACAGATTGAGGGACAGACAGAGAGACAGACTGAGAGACAGAAACAGACTGAGATACAGACTGAGCAAAAGAGACATAGAGACAGACTGAGGGACAGACAGAGAAAAAGAGGCACACTGAGAGACAGAGAGAGAGACAGAGAGAGAGACAGAGAGAGAGACAGTGAGAGAGACAGACTGAGGGACAGACTGAGGGACAGACTGAGAGACAGACTGAGAGACAGACAGATGGACAGACTGAGGAACAGACTGAGGGACAGACTGAGGAACAGACTGAGGGACAGACTGAGGGACAGACTGAGGGACAGACTGAGGGACAGACTGAGGGACAGACTGAGGGACAGACTGAGGGACAGACAGATGGACAGACTGAGGGACAGACTGAGGGACAGACTGAGAGACAGATTGTGAGATAGAAACAGACTGAGATACAGACTGAGCAAAAGAGACATAGAGGCAGACTGAGGGACAGACAGAGAGACAGAGGCAGACAGAGAGGCAGACAGAGAGGCAGACAGAGGGACAGACTGAGGGACAGACTGAGGGACAGACTGAGGGACAGACTGAGGGACAAACCGAGAGACAGACAGAGGCACAGACTGAGAGACAGACTGAGAGACAGACTGAGGGACAGATTGAGGGACAGACTGAGAGACAGACTGAGAGAAAGACTGAGGGAAAGACTGAGAGACAGACTGAGAGACAGACTGAGAGGCAGACTGAGAGGCAGACTGAGAGGCAGACTGAGAGGCAGACTGAGAGGCAGACTGAGAGGCAGACTGAGAGGCAGACTGAGAGGCAGACTGAGAGACAGACTGAGAGGCAGACTGAGAGACAGAAACATAC
>NC_091990.1:65466951-65471951 GCF_044704955.1 Pristiophorus japonicus | reverse complement strand
ACAGAGAGAGAGACAGAGAGAGAGACAGAGAGAGAGAGACAGAGAGAGAGAGACAGAGAGAGAGAGACAGACTGAGGGACAGACTGAGAGACAAACTGAGGGACAGACTGAGAGACAGACTGCGAGGCAGACTGAGGGACAAACTGAGGGACATACAGAGAGACAGACTGAGAGACAGACTGAGGGACAGACTGAGAGACAGACTGAGGGACAGATTGAGGGACAGACAGAGAGACAGACTGAGAGACAGAAACAGACTGAGGGACAGACAGAGAAAAAGAGGCACACTGAGAGACAGAGAGAGAGACAGTGAGAGAGACAGACTGAGGGACAGACTGAGGGACAGACTGAGAGACAGACTGAGGGACAGACTGAGGAACAGACTGAGGGACAGACAGAGGGACAGACAGAGGGACAGACAGATGGACAGACTGAGGGACAGACTGAGAGACAGAAACATACTGAGATACAGACTGAGAAAAAGAGTACATAGAGACAGACTGAGGGACAGACTGAGAAAAAGAGGTACACTGAGAGACAGACTGAGGGACAGACTGAGGGACAGACTGAGAGACAGACTGAGGGACAGACTGAGGGACAGACTGAGAGACAGATTGAGAGATAGAAACAGACTGAGATACAGACTGAGCAAAAGAGACATAGAGGCAGACTGAGGGACAGACTGAGGGACAGACTGAGGGACAGACTGAGGGACAGAGGCAGACAGAGAGACAGACAAAGGGACAGACAGAGAGACAAACCGAGAGACAGACAGAGGGACAGACTGAGAGACAGACTGAGGGACAGACTGAGAGACAAACTGAGAGACAGACTGAGGGACAGACAGAGAGTCAGACAGAGAGTCAGACAGAGAGTCAGACAGAGAGTCAGACTGAGGGACAGACTGAGGGACAGACTGAGGGACAGACTGAGAGACAGACTGAGAGACAGACTGAGGGACAGACTGAGAGACAGACTGAGAGACAGACCGAGGGACAGACTGAGGGACAGACTGAGGGACAGACTGAGGGACAGACTGAGAGACAGACTGAGGGACAGACTGATGGACAGACTGAGGGACAGACTGAGAGGCAGACTGAGAGGCAGACTGAGAGGCAGACTGAGAGGCAGACTGAGAGGCAGACTGAGAGGCAGACTGAGAGGCAGACTGAGGGACAGACAGAGAGACAGACTGAGAGGCAGACTGAGAGGCAGACTGAGGGACAGACTGATGGACAGATTGAGGGACAGACTGAGAGACAGCCTGAGAGAAAGACTGAGGGACAGACTGAGAGACAGACTGAGGGACAGACTGAGGGACATACAGAGAGACAGACTGATGGACAGACTGATGGACAGACTGAGAGGCAGACTGAGAGGCAGACTGAGAGGCAGACTGAGGGACAGACTGAGGGACAGACAGAGAGGCAGACTGAGAGGCAGACTGAGAGGCAGACTGAGAGGCAGACTGAGAGGCAGACTGAGAGACAGACTGAGGGACAAACTGAGGGACATACAGAGAGACAGACTGATGGACAGACTGATGGACAGACTGAGGGACAGACTGAGGGACAGACTGAGGGACAGACAGAGAGACAGACTGAGGGACAGACTGAGGGACAGACCGAGAGACAGACCGAGGGACAGACTGAGGGACAGACTGAGGGACAGACTGAGGGACAGACTGAGGGACAGACTGAGAGACAGACTGAGAGAATGACTGAGGGACAGACTGAGGGACAGATTGAGGGACAGACAGAGAGACAGACTGAGAGACAGAAACAGACTGAGATACAGACTGAGCAAAAGAGACAGAGACAGACTGAGGGACAGAGAAAAAGAAGCACACTGAGAGACAGAGAGAGAGACAGAGAGAGAGACAGAGAGAGAGACAGAGAGAGAGACAGTGAGAGAGACAGACTGAGGGACAGACTGAGGGACAGACTGAGGAACAGACTGAGGGACAGACAGAGAGACAGACAGATGGACAGACTGAGGGACAGACTGAGAGACAGAAACATACTGAGATACAGACTGAGAAAAAGAGACATAGAGACAGACTGAGGGACAGACTGAGGGACAGACTGAGAGACAGACTGAGGAAAAGACTGAGAGACACATTGAGAGATAGAAACAGACTGAGATACAGACTGAGCAAAAGAGACATAGAGGCAGACTGAGGGACAGACTGAGAGGCAGCCTGAGGGACAGACTGAGGGACAGATTGAGGGACAGACTGAGGGACAGACAGAGAGACAGAATGAGAGAAAGAGGCACACTGAGAGACAGAGAGAGAGACAGACTGAGGGACAGTCTGAGAGACAGACTGAGGGACAGACTGAGAGACAGACTGAAGGACAGACTGAGGGACAGACTGAGGGACAGGCTGAGCGACAGACAGAGAGACAGACAGAGAGACAGACTGAGGGACAGACTGAGGGACAGACTGAGGGACAGACTGAGGGACAGACTGAGAAAAAGAGGTACACTGAGAGACAGAGACAGAGAGACAGAGACAGAGAGACAGAGAGAGAGAGACAGAGAGAGAGAGACAGAGAGAGAGAGACAGAGAGAGAGAGACAGAGAGAGAGAGACAGAGAGAGAGAGAGACAGAGAGAGAGAGACAGACTGAGGGACAGACTGAGAGAATGACTGAGGGACAGACTGAGGGACAGACTGAGAGGCAGACTGAGGGACAAACTGAGGGACAGACTGAGAGGCAGACTGAGGGACAAACTGAGGGACATACAGAGAGACAGACTGAGGGACAGACTGAGAGACAGACTGAGGGACAGATTGAGGGACAGACAGAGAGACAGACTGAGAGACAGAAACAGACTGAGATACAGACTGAGCAAAAGAGACATAGAGACAGACTGAGGGACAGACAGAGACAAAGAGGCACACTGAGAGACAGACTGAGGGACAGACTGAGGGACAGACTGAGGGACAGACTGAGAGACAGACTGAGAGACAGACTGAGGGACAGACTGAGGGACAGACTGAGGGACAGACTGAGAGACAGATTGAGAGATAGAAACAGACTGAGATACAGACTGAGCAAAAGAGACATAGAGGCAGACTGAGGGACAGACTGATGGACAGACAGAGAGACAGAGGCAGACAGAGAGACAGACAAAGGTACAGACTGAGGGACAGACAGAGAGACAAACCGAGAGACAGACAGAGGGACAGACTGAGAGACAGACAGATGGACAGACTGAGGGACAGACTGAGAGACAGAAACATACTGAGATACAGACTGAGAAAAAGAGACATAGAGACAGACTGAGGGACAGACTGAGAAAAAGAGGTACACTGAGAGACAGACTGAGGGACAGACTGAGAGACAGACTGAGGAACAGACTGAGAGACAGATTGAGAGATAGAAACAGACTGAGATACAGACTGAGCAAAAGAGACATAGAGGCAGACTGAGGGACAGACTGAGAGGCAGCCTGAGGGACAGACTGAGGGACAGACTGAGGGACAGACTGAGGGACAGATTGAGGGACAGACTGAGGGACAGACAGAGAGACAGAATGAGAGAAAGAGGCACACTGAGAGACAGATTGAGAGACAGACTGAGGGACAGTCTGAGAGACAGACTGAGGGACAGACTGAGAGACAGACTGAAGGACAGACTGAGGGACAGACAGAGGGACAGGCTGAGCGACAGACAGAGGGACAGACTGAGGGACAGACTGAGGGACAGACTGAGGGACAGACTGAGGGACAGACTGAGGGACAGACTGAGGGACAGACTGAGGGACAGACTGAGAAAAAGAGGTACACTGAGAGACAGAGAGAGAGAGACAGAGAGAGAGAGACAGAGAGAGAGAGACAGAGAGAGAAACAGAGACAGAGAGAGAGACAGAGAGAGAAACAGAGAGAGAGACAGAGAGAGAGAGACAGAGAGAGAGAGACAGAGAGAGAGAGACAGAGAGAGAGAGACAGAGAGAGAGAGACAGAGAGAGAGAGACAGACTGAGGGACAGACTGAGGGACAGACTGAGAGACAGACTGCGAGGCAGACTGAGGGACAAACTGAGGGACATACAGAGAGACAGACTGAGAGACAGACTGAGGGACAGACTGAGAGACAGACTGAGGGACAGATTGAGGGACAGACAGAGAGACAGACTGAGAGACAGAAACAGACTGAGGGACAGACAGAGAAAAAGAGGCACACTGAGAGACAGAGAGAGAGACAGTGAGAGAGACAGACTGAGGGACAGACTGAGGGACAGACTGAGAGACAGACTGAGGAACAGACTGAGGGACAGACTGAGGAACAGACTGAGGGACAGACAGAGGGACAGACAGAGGGACAGACAGATGAACAGACTGAGGGACAGACTGAGAGACAGAAATATACTGAGATACAGACTGAGAAAAAGAGACATAGAGACAGACCGAGGGACAGACTGAGAAAAAGAGGTACACTGAGGGACAGACTGAGGGACAGACTGAGGGACAGACTGAGGGACAGACTGAGGGACAGACTGAGGGACAGACTGAGGGACAGACTGAGAGACAGATTGAGAGATAGAAACAGACTGAGATACAGACTGAGCAAAAGAGACATAGAGGCAGACTGAGGGACAGACTGAGGGACAGACTGAGGGACAGACAGAGAGACAGAGGCAGACAGAGAGACAGACAAAGGTACAGACTGAGGGACAGACAGAGAGACAAACCGAGAGACAGACAGAGGGACAGACTGAGAGACAGACTGAGGGACAGACTGAGAGACAAACTGAGAGACAGACTGAGGGACAGACAGAGAGTCAGACAGAGAGTCAGACAGAGAGTCAGACTTAGAGACAGACAGAGAGACAGACTGGGACAGACTGAGAGACAGACTGAGAGACAGACTGAGAGACAGACTGAGAGGCAGACTGAGGGACAAACTGAGGGACATACAGAGAGACAGACTGACGGACAGACTGATGGACAGACTGAGAGACAGACTGAGGGACAGACTGAGAGAATGACTGA
>NC_091990.1:65444451-65459451 GCF_044704955.1 Pristiophorus japonicus | reverse complement strand
GACAGAGAGTCAGACAGAGAGACAGACTTAGAGACAGACTTAGAGACAGACTTAGAGACAGACTGAGGGACAGACAGAGAGACAGACAGAGAGGCAGACTGAGAGGCAGACTGAGGGACATACAGACAGACAGACTGAGGGACGGACTGATGGACAGACTGAGGGACAGACTGAGGGACAGAGAGAGAGACAGACAGAGGGACAGACCGAGAGACAGACTGAGAGGCAGACTGAGAGGCAGACTGAGAGGCAGACTGAGAGGCAGACTGAGGACAGACAGAGAGACAGACTGAGAGGTAGACTGAGAGGCAGACTGAGGGACAAACTGAGGGACATACAGAGAGACAGACTGACGGACAGACTGATGGACAGACTGAGAGACAGACTGCGGGACAGACTGAGAATGACTGAGGGACAGACTGACAGACAGACTGACAGACAGACTGAGAGGCAGACTGAGGGACAAACTGAGGGACATACAGAGAGACAGACTGATGGACAGACTGATGGACAGACTGAGAGACAGACTGAGGGACATACAGAGAGACAGACAGAGGGACAGACCGAGAGACAGACCGAGAGACAGACCGAGGGACAGAGAGAGAGACAGTGAGAGAGACAGACTGAGGGACAGACTGAGGGACAGACTGAGAGACAGACTGAGAGACAGACTGAGGAACAGACTGAGGGACAGACTGAGGGACAGACTGAGGGACAGACTGAGGAACAGACTGAGGAACAGACTGAGGAACAGACTGAGGGACAGACTGAGGGACAGACTGAGGGACAGACTGAGGGACAGACTGAGGGACAGACAGATGGACAGACTGAGGGACAGACTGAGAGGCAGACTGAGAGGCAGACTGAGAGGCAGACTGAGAGGCAGACTGAGAGGCAGACTGAGAGGCAGACTGAGGGACAGACTGAGAGACAGATTGAGAGATAGAAACAGACTGAGATACAGACTGAGCAAAAGAGACATAGAGGCAGACTGAGGGACAGACTGAGGGACAGACTGAGAGACAGACTGAGGGACAGACTGAGGGACAGACTGAGAGACAGACTGAGAGAAAGACTGAGGGAAAGATTGAGAGACAGACTGAGGGACAGACTGAGAGGCAGACTGAGAGGCAGACTGAGAGGCAGACTGAGAGGCAGACTGAGAGACAGACTGAGGGACAGACTGAGAGGCAGACTGAGAGGCAGACTGAGGGACAAACTGAGGGACATACAGAGAGACAGACTGAGGGACAGACTGATGGACAGACTGAGGGACAGACTGAGGGACAGACTGAGGGACAGACTGAGGGACAGACAGAGAGACAGACTGAGAGACAGAAACAGACTGAGATACAGACTGAGCAAAAGAGACATAGAGACAGACTGAGGGACAGACAGAGAAAAAGAGGCACACTGAGAGACAGAGAGAGAGACAGAGAGAGAGACAGAGAGAGAGACAGAGAGAGAGACAGTGAGAGAGACAGACTGAGGGACAGACTGAGGGACAGACTGAGGGACAGACTGAGGAACAGACTGAGGAACAGACTGAGGGACAGACTGAGGGACAGACTGAGGAACAGACTGAGGGACAGACTGAGGGACAGACTGAGGGACAGACAGAGAGACAGACAGATGGACAGACTGAGAGACAGAAACATATTGAGATACAGACTGAGAAAAAGAGACATAGAGACAGACTGAGGGACAGACTGAGGGACAGACTGAGAAAAAGAGGTACACTGAGAGACAGACTGAGGGACAGACTGAGGGACAGACTGAGAGACAGACTGAGAGAAAGAGGCAGACTGAGGGACAGTCTGAGAGACAGACTGAGGGACAGACTGAGAGGCAGACTGAAGGAGAGACTGAGGGACAGACAGAGGGACAGGCTGAGCGACAGACAGAGAGACAGACTGAGGGACAGACTGAGAAAAAGAGGTACACTGAGAGACAGAGAGAGAGAGACAGAGAGAGAGAGACAGAGAGAGAGAGACAGAGAGAGAGAGACAGACTGAGGGACAGACAGAGAAAAAGAGGCACACTGAGAGACAGAGAGAGAGACAGAGAGAGAGAGGCAGTGAGAGAGACAGACTGAGGGACAGACTGAGGGACAGACTGAGGGACAGACAGGTGGACAGACTGAGGGACAGACTGAGAGACAGATTGAGAGATAGAAATAGACTGAGATACAGACTGAGCAAAAGAGACATAGAGGCAGACTGAGGGACAGACTGAGGGACAGACAGAGAGACAGAGGCAGACAGAGAGACAGACTGAGGGACAGACTGAGGGACAGACTGAGGGACAGACTGAGGGACAAACCGAGAGACAGACAGAGGGACAGACTGAGAGACAGACTGAGGGACAGACTGAGGGACAGACTGAGAGACAGACTGAGGGAAAGACTGAGGGAAAGACTGAGAGACAGACTGAGGGACAGACTGAGGGGCAGACTGAGAGGCAGACTGAGAGGCAGACTGAGAGGCAGACTGAGAGGCAGACTGAGGGACAGACTGAGAGGCAGACTGAGGGACAAACTGAGGGACAAACTGAGGGACATACAGAGAGACAGACTGAGGGACAGACTGAGGGACAGACTGAGAGACAGACTGAGGGACAGACAGAGAGACAGACTGAGAGACAGAAACAGACTGAGATACAGACTGAGGAAAAGAGACATAGAGACAGACTGAGGGACAGACAGAGAAAAAGAGGCACACTGAGAGACAGAGAGAGAGACAGTGAGAGAGACAGTGAGAGAGACAGACTGAGGGACAGACTGAGGGACAGACTGAGGGACAGACTGAGGGACAGACTGAGGAACAGACTGAGGGACAGACTGAGGGACAGACTGAGGGACAGACTGAGGGACAGACTGAGGGACAGACAGAGAGACAGACAGATGGACAGACTGAGAGACAGAAACATACTGAGATACAGACTGAGAAAAAGAGACATAGAGACAGACTGAGGGACAGACTGAGGGACAGACTGAGAAAAAGAGGTACACTGAGAGACAGACTGAGGGACAGACTGAGGGACAGACTGAGGGACAGACTGAGGGACAGACTGAGAGACAGACTGAGAGATAGAAACAGACTGAGATACAGACTGAGCAAAAAAGACATAGAGGCAGACCGAGGGACAGATTGAGGGACAGATTGAGGGACAGACAGAGAGACAGACTGAGAGAAAGAGGCAGACTGAGGGACAGTCTGAGAGACAGACTGAGGGACAGACTGAGAGGCAGACTGAAGGACAGACTGAGGGACAGACTGAGGGACAGGCTCAGAGACAGACTGAGAGACAGACTGAGGGACAGACTGAGGGACAGACTGAGGGACAGACTGAGAGACAGACTGAGAGAAAGACTGAGGGAAAGACTGAGAGACAGACTGAGAGACAGACTGAGAGACAGACTGAGGGACAGATTGAGAGGCAGACTGAGAGGCAGACTGAGAGGCAGACTGAGAGGCAGACTGAGAGAAAGACTGAGAGACAGACTGAGAGACAGACTGAGAGACAGACTGAGAGACAGACTGAGAGACAGACTGAGAGACAGACTGAGCGACAGACAGAGAGACAGACTGAGGGACAGACTGAGAAAAAGAGGTACACTGAGAGACAGAGAGAGAGAGACAGAGAGAGAGAGACAGAGAGAGAGAGACAGAGAGAGAGAGACAGACTGAGGGACAGACAGAGAAAAAGAGGCACACTGAGAGACAGAGAGAGAGACAGAGAGAGAGACAGAGAGAGAGACAGAGAGAGAGACAGAGAGAGAGACAGAGAGAGAGAGAGACAGAGAGAGAGAGACAGAGAGAGAGAGACAGAGAGAGAGAGACAGAGAGAGAGAGACAGACTGAGAGGCAGACTGAGAGGCAGACTGAGAGACAGACTGAGGGACATACAGAGAGACAGACTGAGAGACAGACTGAGGGACAGATTGAGGGACAGACAGAGAGACAGACTGAGAGACAGAAACAGACTGAGATACAGACTGAGCAAAAGAGACATAGAGACAGACTGAGGGACAGACAGAGAAAAAGAGGCACACTGAGAGACAGAGAGAGAGACAGAGAGAGAGACAGTGAGAGAGACAGACTGAGGGACAGACTGAGGGACAGACTGAGAGACAGACTGAGGGACAGACTGAGGAACAGACTGAGGGACAGACAGAGGGACAGACAGATGGACAAACTGAGGGACAGACTGAGAGGCAGAAACATACTGAGATACAGACTGAGAAAAAGAGACATAGAGACAGACTGAGGGACAGACTGAGAAAAAGAGGTACACTGAGAGACAGACTGAGGGACAGACTGAGGGACAGACTGAGGGACAGACTGAGGGACAGACTGAGAGACAGACTGAGAGACAGACTGAGGGACAGACTGAGGGACAGACTGAGAGACAGATTGAGAGATAGAAACAGACTGAGATACAGACTGAGCAAAAGAGACATAGAGGCAGACTGAGGGACAGACTGAGGGACAGACTGAGGGACAGACAGAGAGACAGAGGCAGACAGAGAGACAGACAAAGGTACAGACTGAGGGACAGACAGAGAGACAAACCGAGAGACAGACAGAGGGACAGACTGAGAGACAGACTGAGGGACAGACTGAGAGACAGACCGAGGGACAGACAGAGAGACAGACAGAGAGACAGACTGAGAGACAGACAGAGAGACAGACAGAGAGTCAGACAGAGAGTCAGACAGAGAGTCAGACAGAGAGTCAGACAGAGAGTCAGACAGAGAGTCAGACAGAGAGTCAGACTTAGAGACAGACAGAGAGACAGACAGAGAGACAGACTGAGAGGCAGACTGAGAGGCAGACTGAGGGACAAACTGAGGGACATACAGACAGACAGACTGAGGGACGGACTGATGGACAGACTGAGGGACAGACTGAGGGACAGACAGAGAGACAGACAGAGGGACAGACCGAGAGACAGACTGAGAGGCAGACTGAGAGGCAGACTGAGAGGCAGACTGAGAGGCAGACTGAGAGGCAGACTGAGGACAGACAGAGAGACAGACTGAGAGGTAGACTGAGAGGCAAACTGAGGGACATACAGAGAGACAGACTGACGGACAGACTGATGGACAGACTGAGAGACAGACTGAGGGACAGACTGAGAATGACTGAGGGACAGACTGACAGACAGACTGACAGACAGACTGAGAGGCAGACTGAGGGACAAACTGAGGGACATACAGAGAGACAGACTGATGGACAGACTGATGGACAGACTGAGAGACAGACTGAGGGACATACAGAGAGACAGACAGAGGGACAGACCGAGAGACAGACCGAGAGACAGACCGAGGGACAGAGAGAGAGACAGTGAGAGAGACAGACTGAGGGACAGACTGAGGGACAGACTGAGGGACAGACTGAGAGACAGACTGAGAGACAGACTGAGGGACAGACTGAGGGACAGACTGAGGGACAGACTGAGGGACAGACTGAGGAACAGACTGAGGAACAGACTGAGGAACAGACTGAGGAACAGACTGAGGAACAGACTGAGGGACAGACTGAGGGACAGACTGAGGGACAGACAGATGGACAGACTGAGGGACAGACTGAGAGACAGATTGAGAGATAGAAACAGACTGAGATACAGACTGAGCAAAAGAGACATAGAGGCAGACTGAGGGACAGACTGAGGGACAGACTGAGAGACAGACTGAGGGACAGACTGAGGGACAGACTGAGAGACAGACTGAGAGAAAGACTGAGGGAAAGATTGAGAGACAGACTGAGGGACAGACTGAGAGGCAGACTGAGAGGCAGACTGAGAGGCAGACTGAGAGGCAGACTGAGAGGCAGACTGAGAGGCAGACTGAGAGGCAGACTGAGAGACAGACTGAGGGACAGACTGAGAGGCAGACTGAGAGGCAGACTGAGGGACAAACTGAGGGACATACAGAGAGACAGACTGAGGGACAGACTGATGGACAGACTGAGGGACAGACTGAGGGACAGACTGAGGGACAGACTGAGGGACAGACAGAGAGACAGACTGAGAGACAGAAACAGACTGAGGGACAGACTGAGAAAAAGAGACATAGAGACAGACTGAGGGACAGACAGAGAAAAAGAGGCACACTGAGAGACAGAGAGAGAGACAGAGAGAGAGACAGTGAGAGAGACAGACTGAGGGACAGACTGAGGGACAGACTGAGGGACAGACTGAGGGACAGACTGAGGAACAGACTGAGGGACAGACTGAGGGACAGACTGAGGAACAGACTGAGGGACAGACTGAGGGACAGACAGAGAGACAGACAGATGGACAGACTGAGAGACAGAAACATATTGAGATACAGACTGAGAAAAAGAGACATAGAGACAGACTGAGGGACAGACTGAGGGACAGACTGAGGGACAGACTGAGAAAAAGAGGTACACTGAGAGACAGACTGAGGGACAGACTGAGGGACAGACTGAGAGACAGACTGAGAGAAAGAGGCAGACTGAGGGACAGTCTGAGAGACAGACTGAGGGACAGACTGAGAGGCAGACTGAAGGAGAGACTGAGGGACAGACAGAGGGACAGGCTGAGCGACAGACAGAGAGACAGACTGAGGGACAGACTGAGAAAAAGAGGTACACTGAGAGAAAGAGAGAGAGAGACAGAGAGAGAGAGACAGAGAGAGAGAGACAGACTGAGGGACAGACAGAGAAAAAGAGGCACACTGAGAGACAGAGAGAGAGACAGAGAGAGAGAGACAGACTGAGGGACAGACTGAGGGACAGACTGAGGGACAGACAGGTGGACAGACTGAGGGACAGACTGAGAGACAGATTGAGAGATAGAAACAGACTGAGATACAGACTGAGCAAAAGAGACATAGAGGCAGACTGAGGGACAGACTGAGGGACAGACAGAGAGACAGAGGCAGACAGAGAGACAGACTGAGGGACAGACTGAGGGACAGACTGAGGGACAGACTGAGGGACAAACCGAGAGACAGACAGAGGGACAGACTGAGAGACAGACTGAGGGACAGACTGAGGGACAGACTGAGAGACAGACTGAGAGAAAGACTGAGGGAAAGACTGAGAGACAGACTGAGGGACAGACTGAGGGGCAGACTGAGGGGCAGACTGAGGGGCAGACTGAGAGGCAGACTGAGAGGCAGACTGAGAGGCAGACTGAGAGGCAGACTGAGAGGCAGACTGAGAGGCAGACTGAGAGGCAGACTGAGGGACAGACTGAGAGGCAGACTGAGAGGCAGACTGAGGGACAAACTGAGGGACATACAGAGAGACAGACTGAGGGACAGACTGAGGGACAGACTGAGGGACAGACAGAGAGACAGACTGAGAGACAGAAACAGACTGAGATACAGACTGAGGAAAAGAGACATAGAGACAGACTGAGGGACAGACAGAGAAAAAGAGGCACACTGAGAGACAGAGAGAGAGACAGTGAGAGAGACAGTGAGAGAGACAGTGAGAGAGACAGACTGAGGGACAGACTGAGGGACAGACTGAGGAACAGACTGAGGGACAGACTGAGGAACAGACTGAGGAACAGACTGAGGGACAGACTGAGGGACAGACAGAGAGACAGACAGATGGACAGACTGAGAGACAGAAACATACTGAGATACAGACTGAGAAAAAGAGACATAGAGACAGACTGAGGGACAGACTGAGGGACAGACTGAGAAAAAGAGGTACACTGAGAGACAGACTGAGGGACAGACTGAGGGACAGACTGAGGGACAGACTGAGAGACAGACTGAGAGATAGAAACAGACTGAGATACAGACTGAGCAAAAAAGACATAGAGGCAGACCGAGGGACAGATTGAGGGACAGACTGAGGGACAGACAGAGAGACAGACTGAGAGAAAGAGGCAGACTGAGGGACAGTCTGAGAGACAGACTGAGGGACAGACTGAGAGGCAGACTGAAGGACAGACTGAGGGACAGACTGAGGGACAGGCTCAGAGACAGACTGAGAGACAGACTGAGGGACAGACTGAGGGACAGACTGAGAGACAGACTGAGAGAAAGACTGAGGGAAAGACTGAGGGAAAGACTGAGAGACAGACTGAGAGACAGACTGAGAGACAGACTGAGGGACAGATTGAGAGGCAGACTGAGAGGCAGACTGAGAGGCAGACTGAGAGGCAGACTGAGAGGCAGACTGAGAGACAGACTGAGAGACAGACTGAGAGACAGACTGAGAGACAGACAGAGAGACAGACTGAGGGACAGACTGAGAAAAAGAGGTACACTGAGAGACAGAGAGAGAGAGACAGAGAGAGAGAGACAGAGAGAGAGAGACAGAGAGAGAGAGACAGAGAGAGAGAGACAGACTGAGGGACAGACTGAGGGACAGACAGATGGACAGACTGAGGGACAGACAGATGGACAGACTGAGGGACAGACTGAGAGACAGATTGAGAGATAGAAACAGACTGAGCAAAAGAGACATAGAGGCAGACTGAGGGACAGACTGAGGGACAGACAGAGAGACAGAGGCAGACAGAGAGACAGACAGAGGGACAGACTGAGGGACAGACTGAGGGACAGACTGAGGGACAGACTGAGGGACAAACCGAGAGACAGACAGAGGGACAGACTGAGAGACAGACTGAGAGACAGACTGAGAGACAGACTGAGGGACAGACTGAGGGACAGACTGAGAGAAAGACTGAGGGAAAGACTGAGAGACAGACTGAGAGACAGACTGAGAGACAGACTGAGAGACAGACTGAGAGACAGACTGAGAGGCAGACTGAGAGGCAGACTGAGAGGCAGACTGAGAGACAGACTGAGGGACAGACTGAGAGGCAGACTGAGAGGCAGACTGAGGGACAAACTGAGGGACATACAGAGAGACAGACTGAGGGACAGACTGAGGGACAGACTGAGGGACAGACTGAGGGACAGACTGAGGGACAGACCGAGAGACAGACTGAGAGACAGACTGAGAGACAGACTGAGAGACAGACTGAGAGACAGACTGAGAGACAGACTGAGAGACAGAAACAGACTGAGATACAGACTGAGCAAAAGAGACATAGAGACAGACTGAGGGACAGACAGAGAAAAAGAGGCACACTGAGAGACAGAGAGAGAGAGACAGTGAGAGAGACAGACTGAGGGACAGACTGAGGGACAGACTGAGGGACAGACTGAGGGACAGACTGAGGGACAGACAGAGAGACAGACAGATGGACAGACTGAGAGACAGAAACATACTGAGATACAGACTGAGAAAAAGAGACATAGAGACAGACTGAGGGACAGATTGAAGGACAGACTGAGGGACAGACAGAGAGACAGACTGAGAGAAAGAGGCAGACTGAGGGACAGTCTGAGAGACAGACTGAGGGACAGACTGAGAGGCAGACTGAAGGACAGACTGAGGGACAGACAGAGGGACAGGCTGAGCGACAGACAGAGAGACAGACTGAGGGACAGACTGAGAAAAAGAGGTACACTGAGAGACAGAGAGAGAGAGACAGAGAGAGAGACAGAGAGAGAGACACAGAGAGAGAGAGACAGAGAGAGAGAGACAGACTGAGGGACAGACAGAGAAAAAGAGGCACACTGAGAGACAGAGAGAGAGACAGAGAGAGAGACAGTGAGAGAGACAGACTGAGGGACAGACTGAGGGACAGACTGAGAGACAGACTGAGGAACAGACTGAGGAACAGACTGAGGAACAGACTGAGGGACAGACTGAGGGACAGACTGAGGGACAGACTGAGGGACAGACAGATGGACAGACTGAGAGACAGACTGAGGAACAGACTGAGGAACAGACTGAGGAACAGACTGAGGGACAGACTGATGGACAGACTGATGGACAGACTGAGGGACAGACAGATGGACAGACTGAGGGACAGACTGAGAGACAGAAACAGACTGAGATACAGACTGAGCAAAAGAGACATAGAGGCAGACTGAGGGACAGACAGAGAGACAGAGGCAGACAGAGGGACAGACTGAGGGACAGACTGAGGGACAGACTGAGGGACAAACCGAGAGACAGACAGAGGGACAGACTGAGAGACAGACTGAGAGACAGACTGAGGGACAGACGGAGAGTCAGACAGAGAGACAGACTGAGAGTCAGACAGAGAGGCAGACTGAGAGACAGACTGAGAGACAGACTGAGGAACAGACTGAGGGACAGACTGAGGGACAGACTGAGGGTCAGACTGAGGGACAGACTGAGGGACAGACTGAGGGACAGACTGAGGAACAGACTGAGGAACAGACTGAGGAACAGACTGAGGGACAGACTGAGGGACAGACGGAGAGTCAGACAGAGAGACAGACTGAGAGTCAGACAGAGAGGCAGACTGAGAGACAGACTGAGGGACAGACTGAGGGTCAGACTGAGGGACAGACTGAGGGTCAGACTGAGGGACAGACTGAGGGACAGTGAGAGGGACAGACTGAGGGACAGACTGAGGGACAGACTGAGGGACAGACTGAGGGACAGACTGAGGGACAGACTGAGGGACAGACAGATGGACAGACTGAGAGACAGAAACATACTGAGATACAGACTGAGAAAAAGAGACATAGAGACAGACTGAGGGACAGACTGAGGGACAGACTGAGAAAAAGAGGTACACTGAGAGACAGACTGAGGGACAGACTGAGAGACAGACTGAGGGACAGACTGAGAGACAGACTGAGGAACAGACTGAGGGACAGACTGAGGGACAGACTGAGAGACAGACTGAGGGACAGACTGAGAGTCAGACTGAGAGGCAGACTGAGAGACAGACTGAGGAACAGACTGAGGAACAGACTGAGGGACAGACTGAGGGACAGACTGAGGGACAGACTGAGGGTCAGACTGAGGGACAGACTGAGGGACAGACTGAGGGACAGATTGAGAGACAGACTGAGGAACAGACTGAGAGACAGATTGAGAGATAGAAACAGACTGAGATACAGACTGAGCAAAAGAGACATAGAGGCAGACTGAGGGACTGACAGAGGGACAGACTGAGAGACAGACTGAGAGACAGACTGAGAGACAGACTGAGAGACAGACTGAGGGACAGACTGAGGGACAGACTGAGAGGCAGACTGAGGGACAGAGAGACAGACAGAGGGACAGACAAAGGGACAGACTGAGGGACAGACTGAGAAAAAGAGGCACACTGAGAGACAGAGAGAGAGACAGAGAGAGAGACAGACTGAGGAACAGACTGAGAGACAGACTGAGAGATAGAAACAGACTGAGAGACAGACTGAGAGAGACAGACTGAGAGAGACGGACAGAGAGACAGACAGAGGGACAGACTGAGGAACAGACTGAGGAACAGACTGAGAGACAGAAACAGAGACAGACTGAGAGGCAGACTGAGGGACAGACTGAGGGACAGACAGAGAGACAGACTGAGGGACATACAGAGAGACAGACTGAGAGGCAGACTGAATGACAGACTGAGAGGCAGACTGAGGGACAGGCAGAGAGACAGGCTGAGAGGCAGACTGAGAGGCAGACAGAGGGACAGACAGAGGGACAGACAGAGAGACAGACTGAGAGACAGACTGAGAGACAGACAGAGACAGACTAAGGGACAGATTGAGGGACAGACAGAGAGACAGACTGAGAGACAGAAACAGACTGAGATGCAGAATGAGCAAAAGAGACATAGAGGCAGACCGAGGGACAGATTGAAGGACAGACCGAGGGACAGACAGAGAGACAGACTGAGAGAAAGAGGCAGACTGAGGGACAGTCTGAGAGACAGACTGAGGGACAGACTGAGAGGCAGACTGAAGGACAGACTGAGGGACAGACAGAGGGACAGGCTGAGGGACAGACTGAGAGACAGACTGAGAGACAGACTGAGGGACAGACTGAGAGTCAGACAGAGAGTCAGACAGAGAGGCAGACTGAGAGACAGACTGAGAGACAGACTGAGGGACAGACTGAGGGACAGACTGAGGAACAGACTGAGGGACAGACTGAGGAACAGACTGAGGAACAGACTGAGGGACAGACTGAGGGACAGACAGAGAGACAGACAGATGGACAGACTGAGAGACAGAAACATACTGAGATACAGACTGAGAAAAAGAGACATAGAGACAGACTGAGGGACAGACTGAGAAAAAGAGGTACACTGAGAGACAGACTGAGGGACAGACTGAGGGACAGACTGAGAGACAGACTGAGAGATAGAAACAGACTGAGATACAGACTGAGCAAAAGAGACATAGAGGCAGACCGAGGGACAGATTGAAGGACAGACTGAGGGACAGACAGAGAGACACACTGAGAGAAAGAGGCAGACTGAGGGACAGTCTGAGAGACAGACTGAGGGACAGACTGAGAGGCAGACTGAAGGACAGACTGAGGGACAGACAGAGGGACAGGCTGAGCGACAGACAGAGAGACAGACTGAGGGACAGACTGAGAAAAAGAGGTACACTGAGAGACAGAGAGAGAGAGACAGAGAGAGAGAGACAGAGAGAGAGAGACAGAGAGAGAGACACAGAGAGAGAGAGACAGAGAGAGAGAGACAGAGAGAGAGAGACAGACTGAGGGACAGACAGAGAAAAAGAGGCACACTGAGAGACAGAGAGAGAGACAGAGAGAGAGACAGTGAGAGAGACAGACTGAGGGACAGACTGAGGGACAGACTGAGGGACAGACTGAGGGACAGACTGAGAGACAGACTGAGGAACAGACTGAGGAACAGACTGAGGAACAGACTGAGGGACAGACAGATGGACAGACAGATGGACAGACTGAGGAACAGACTGAGGAACAGACTGAGGAACAGACTGAGGAACAGACTGAGGGACAGACTGATGGACAGACTGAGGGACAGACAGATGGACAGACTGAGGGACAGACTGAGAGACAGAAACAGACTGAGATACAGACTGAGCAAAAGAGACATAGAGGCAGACTGAGGGACAGACAGAGAGACAGAGGCAGACAGAGGGACAGACTGAGGGATAGACTGAGGGACAGACTGAGGGACAGACTGAGGGACAAACCGAGAGACAGACAGAGGGACAGACTGAGAGACAGACTGAGAGACAGACTGAGGGACAGACGGAGAGTCAGACAGAGAGACAGACTGAGAGTCAGACAGAGAGGCAGACTGAGAGAGACTGAGAGACAGACTGAGGAACAGACTGAGGGACAGACTGAGGGACAGACTGAGGGACAGTGAGAGGGACAGACTGAGGGACAGACTGAGGAACAGACTGAGGAACAGACTGAGGGACAGACTGAGGGACAGACTGAGGGACAGACTGAGGGACAGACTGAGGGTCAGACTGAGGGACAGACTGAGGGACAGTGAGAGGGACAGACTGAGGGACAGACTGAGGGTCAGACTGAGGGACAGACTGAGGGACAGTGAGAGGGACAGACTGAGGGACAGACTGAGGAACAGACTGAGGAACAGACTGAGGAACAGACTGAGGGACAGACTGAGGGACAGACTGAGGGACAGACTGAGGGACAGACTGAGGGACAGACAGAGAGACAGACAGATGGACAGACTGAGAGACAGAAACATACTGAGATACAGACTGAGAAAAAGAGACATAGAGACAGACTGAGGGACAGACTGAGGGACAGACTGAGAAAAAGAGGTACACTGAGAGACAGACTGAGGGACAGACTGAGAGACAGACTGAGGGACAGACTGAGAGACAGACTGAGGAACAGACTGAGGGACAGACTGAGGGACAGACTGAGAGACAGACTGAGGGACAGACTGAGCGACAGACTGAGGGACAGACTGAGAGACAGACTGAGGAACAGACTGAGAGACAGATTGAGAGATAGAAACAGACTGAGATACAGACTGAGCAAAAGAGACATAGAGGCAGACTGAGGGACAGACTGAGGGACTGACAGAGGGACAGACTGAGAGACAGACTGAGAGACAGACTGAGAGACAGACTGAGAGACAGACTGAGGGACAGACTGAGGGACAGACTGAGAGGCAGACTGAGGGACAGAGAGACAGACAGAGGGACAGACAAAGGGACAGACTGAGGGACAGACTGAGAAAAAGAGGCACACTGAGAGACAGAGAGAGAGACAGAGAGAGAGACAGACTGAGGAACAGACTGAGAGACAGACTGAGAGATAGAAACAGACTGAGAGACAGACTGAGAGAGACAGACAGAGATACAGACAGAGGGACAGACTGAGGAACAGACTGAGAGACAGAAACAGAGACAGACTGAGAGGCAGACTGAGGGACAGACTGAGGGACAGACAGAGAGACAGAGACACACAGAGAGACAGACAGAGGGACAGACGGAGAGTCAGACAGAGAGACAGACTGAGGGACATACAGAGAGACAGACTGAGAGGCAGACTGAATGACAGACTGAGAGGCAGACTGAGGGACAGGCAGAGAGACAGGCTGAGAGGCAGACTGAGAGGCAGACTGAGAGGCAGGCTGAGAGGCAGACAGAGGGACAGACAGAGGGACAGACAGAGACAGACTGAGGGACAGATTGAGGGACAGACAGAGAGACAGACTGAGAGACAGAAACAGACTGAGATACAGAATGAGCAAAAGAGACATAGAGACAGACTGAGGGACAGACAGAGAAAAAGAGGCACACTGAGAGACAGAGAGAGAGAGACAGAGAGAGAGAGACACAGAGAGAGAGACAGTGAGAGAGACAGACTGAGGGACAGACTGAGAGACAGACTGAGGAACAGACTGAGAGACAGACTGAGAGATAGAAACAGACTGAGAGACAGACTGAGAGAGACACACAGAGAGACAGACAGAGGGACAGACGGAGAGTCAGACAGAGAGACAGACTGAGGGACATACAGAGAGACAGACTGAGAGACAGACTGAGAGGCAGACTGAAGGACAGACTGAGAGGCAGACTGAGGGACAGGCAGAGAGACAGGCTGAGAGGCAGACTGAGAGGCAGACTGAGAGGCAGACTGAGAGGCAGACTGAGAGGCAGACTGAGAGACAGACAGAGGGACAGACAGAGGGACA
>NC_091990.1:65434451-65439451 GCF_044704955.1 Pristiophorus japonicus | reverse complement strand
GAGAGACAGACCGAGGGACTGACCGAGGGACAGACTGAGGGACAGACTGAGGGACAGACTGAGGGACAGACTGAGAGACAGACTGAGAGAATGACTGAGGGACAGACTGAGGGACAGATTGAGGGACAGACAGAGAGACAGAATGAGAGAAAGAGGCACACTGAGAGACAGAGAGAGAGACAGACTGAGGGACAGTCTGAGAGACAGACTGAGGGACAGACTGAGAGACAGACTGAAGGACAGACTGAGGGACAGACAGAGGGACAGGCTGAGCGATAGACAGAGAGACAGACAGAGAGACAGACTGAGGGACAGACTGAGAGACAGACTGAGGGACAGACTGAGGGACAGACTGAGGGACAGACTGAGGGACAGACTGAGAAAAAGAGGTACACTGAGAGACAGAGACAGAGAGACAGAGAGAGAAACAGAGAGAGAGAGACAGAGAGAGAGAGACAGAGAGAGAGAGACAGAGAGAGAGAGACAGAGAGAGAGAGACAGAGAGAGAGACAGAGAGAGAGACAGAGAGAGAGAGACAGAGAGAGAGACAGAGAGAGAGAGACAGAGAGAGAGAGACAGAGAGAGAGAGACAGAGAGAGAGAGACAGAGAGAGAGAGACAGACTGAGGGACAGACTGAGAGAATGACTGAGGGACAGACTGAGGGACAGACTGAGAGACAAACTGAGGGACAGACTGAGAGGCAGACTGAGGGACAAACTGAGGGACATACAGAGAGACAGACTGAGGGACAGACTGAGAGACAGACTGAGGGACAGATTGAGGGACAGACAGAGAGACAGACTGAGAGACAGAAACAGACTGAGCAAAAGAGACATAGAGACAGACTGAGGGACAGACAGAGAAAAAGAGGCACACTGAGAGACAGAGAGAGAGACAGTGAGAGAGACAGACTGAGGGACAGACTGAGGGACAGACTGAGGGACAGACTGAGGGACAGACTGAGGAACAGACTGAGGGACAGACTGAGGAACAGACAGAGGGACAGACAGATGGACAGACTGAGGGACAGACTGAGAGACAGAAACATACTGAGATACAGACTGAGAAAAAGAGACATAGAGACAGACTGAGGGACAGACTGAGAAAAAGAGGTACACTGAGAGACAGACTGAGGGACAGACTGAGGGACAGACTGAGGGACAGACTGAGGGACAGATTGAGAGATAGAAACAGACTGAGATACAGACTGAGCAAAAGAGACATAGAGGCAGGCTGAGGGACAGACTGAGGGACAGACAGAGAGACAGAGGCAGACAGAGAGACAGACAAAGGTACAGACTGAGGGACAGACAGAGAGACAAACCGAGAGACAGACAGAGGGACAGACTGAGAGACAGACAGACAGATGGACAGACTGAGGGACAGACTGAGAGACAGAAACATACTGAGATACAGACTGAGAAAAAGAGACATAGAGTCAGACTGAGGGACAGACTGAGGGACAGACTGAGAAAAAGAGGTACACTGAGAGACAGACTGAGGGACAGACTGAGAGACAGACTGAGGAACAGACTGAGAGACAGATTGAGAGATAGAAACAGACTGAGATACAGACTGAGCAAAAGAGACATAGAGGCAGACTGAGGGACAGACTGAGAGGCAGCCTGAGGGACAGACTGAGGGACAGACTGAGGGACAGATTGAGGGACAAACTGAGGGACAGACAGAGAGACAGAATGAGAGAAAGAGGCACACTGAGAGACAGATTGAGAGACAGACTGAGGGACAGACTGAGGGACAGACTGAGGGACAGACTGAGGGACAGACTGAGGGACAGACTGAGAGACAGACTGAGAGGCAGACTGAGAGGCAGACTGAGGGACAAACTGAGGGACATACAGACAGACAGACTGATGGACAGACTGAGAGACAGACTGAGGGACAGACTGAGAGAATGACTGAGGGACAGACTGACAGACAGACTGACAGACAGACTGAGAGGCAGACTGAGGGACAAACTGAGGGACATACAGAGAGACAGACTGATGGACAGACTGATGGACAGACTGATGGACAGACTGATGGACAGACTGAGGGACAGACAGAGAGACAGACAGAGGGACAGACCGAGAGACAGACCGAGGGACAGACTGAGAGACAGACTGAGAGACAGACTGAGGGACAGACTGAGAGACAGACTGAGGGACAGATTGAGGGACAGACAGAGAGACAGACTGAGAGACAGAAACAGACTGAGATACAGACTGAGCAAAAGAGACATAGAGACAGACTGAGGGACAGACAGAGAAAAAGAGGCACACTGAGAGACAGAGAGAGAGACAGAGAGAGAGACAGTGAGAGAGACAGACTGAGGGACAGACTGAGGGACAGACTGAGGGACAGACTGAGAGACAGACTGAGGAACAGACTGAGGGACAGACTGAGGAACAGACTGAGGAACAGACTGAGGGACAGACTGAGGGACAGACTGAGGGACAGACAGATGGACAGACTGAGGGACAGACTGAGAGACAGATTGAGAGATAGAAACAGACTGAGATACAGACTGAGCAAAAGAGACATAGAGACAGACTGAGGGACAGACTGAGGGACAGACAGAGAGACAGACTGAGGGACAGACTGAGGGACAGACAGAGAGACAGACAGATGGACAGACTGAGAGACAGAAACATACTGAGATACAGACTGAGAAAAAGAGACATAGAGACAGACTGAGGGACAGACTGAGGGACAGACTGAGGGACAGACTGAGGGACAGACTGAGAGACAGACTGAGAGATAGAAACAGACTGAGATACAGACTGAGATACAGACTGAGCAAAAGAGACATAGAGGCAGACCGAGGGACAGATTGAGGGACAGACTGAGGGACAGACAGAGAGACAGACTGAGAGAAAGAGGCAGACTGAGGGACAGTCTGAGAGACAGACTGAGGGACAGACTGAGGGACAGACTGAGGGACAGACTGAGGGACAAACCGAGAGACAGACAGAGGGACAGACTGAGAGACAGACTGAGGGACAGACTGAGAGACAGACTGAGAGAAAGACTGAGGGAAAGACTGAGAGACAGACTGAGAGGCAGACTGAGAGGCAGACTGAGAGGCAGACTGAGAGGCAGACTGAGAGGCAGACTGAGAGGCAGACTGAGAGGCAGACTGAGAGGCAGACTGAGAGACAGACTGAGGGACAGACTGAGGGACATACAGAGAGACAGACTGAGGGACAGACTGAGGGACAGACTGAGGGACAGACTGAGGGACAGACAGAGAGACAGACTGAGAGACAGAAACAGACTGAGATACAGACTGAGCAAAAGAGACATAGAGACAGACTGAGGGACAGACAGAGAAAAAGAGGCACACTGAGAGACAGAGAGAGAGACAGTGAGAGAGACAGACTGAGGGACAGACTGAGGGACAGACTGAGGGACAGACTGAGGAACAGACTGAGGGACAGACTGAGGAACAGACTGAGGGACAGACTGAGGGACAGACAGAGAGACAGACAGATGGACAGACTGAGAGACAGAAACATACTGAGATACAGACTGAGAAAAAGAGACATAGAGACAGACTGAGGGATAGACTGAGGGACAGACTGAGAAAAAGAGGTACACTGAGAGACAGACTGAGGGACAGACTGAGGGACAGACTGAGGGACAGACTGAGAGACAGACTGAGAGATAGAAACAGACTGAGATACAGACTGAGCAAAAGAGACATAGAGGCAGACCGAGGGACAGATTGAGGGACAGACTGAGGGACAGACAGAGAGACAGACTGAGAGAAAGAGGCAGACTGAGGGACAGTCTGAGAGACAGACTGAGGGACAGACTGAGAGGCAGACTGAAGGACAGACTGAGGGACAGACAGAGGGACAGACTGAGGGACAGACTGAGAAAAAGAGGTACACTGAGAGACAGAGAGAGAGAGACAGAGAGAGAGAGACAGAGAGAGAGAGACAGAGAGAGAGAGACAGAGAGAGAGACAGAGAGAGAGAGAGACAGAGAGAGAGAGACAGACTGAGGGACAGACAGAGAAAAAGAGGCACACTGAGAGACAGAGAGAGAGACAGAGAGAGAGACAGAGAGAGAGACAGTGAGAGAGACAGACTGAGGGACAGACTGAGGGACAGACTGAGGGACAGACTGAGGAACAGACTGAGGAACAGACTGAGGAACAGACTGAGGGACAGACTGAGGGACAGACTGAGGGACAGACTGAGGGACAGACTGAGGGACAGACTGAGGGACAGACTGAGAGACAGATTGAGAGATAGAAACAGACTGAGATACAGACTGAGCAAAAGAGACATAGAGGCAGACTGAGGGACAGACTGAGGGACAGACAGAGAGACAGAGGCAGACAGAGAGACAGACAGAGGGACAGACTGAGGGACAGACTGAGGGACAGACTGAGGGACAGACTGAGGGACAGACTGAGGGACAGACTGAGGGACAAACCGAGAGATAGACAGAGGGACAGACTGAGAGACAGACTGAGAGACAGACTGAGAGGCAGACTGAGGGACAGACTGAGAGGCAGACTGAGAGGCAGACTGAGGGACAAACTGAGGGACATACAGAGAGACAGACTGAGGGACAGACTGAGGGACAGACTGAGGGACAGACTGAGGGACAGACTGAGAGACAGAAACAGACTGAGATACAGACTGAGCAAAAGAGACATAGAGACAGACTGAGGGACAGACAGAGAAAAAGAGGCACACTGAGAGACAGAGAGAGAGACAGTGAGAGAGACAGACTGAGGGACAGACTGAGGGACAGACTGAGGAACAGACTGAGGGACAGACTGAGGAACAGACTGAGGGACAGACAGAGAGACAGACAGATGGACAGACTGAGAGACAGAAACATACTGAGATACAGACTGAGAAAAAGAGACATAGAGACAGACTGAGGGACAGACTGAGAAAAAGAGGTACACTGAGAGACAGACTGAGGGACAGACTGAGGGACAGACTGAGAGACAGACTGAGAGATAGAAACAGACTGA
>NC_091990.1:64242161-64394695 GCF_044704955.1 Pristiophorus japonicus | reverse complement strand
ACAGGGTATTGGTGAGGCCGCACCTGGAGTACTGCGTGCAGTTTTGGCCACCTTACTTAAGGAAGGATATACTTGCTTTGGAAGGGGTACAGAGACGATTCACTAGGCTGATTCCAGAGATGAGGGGGTTATCTTTTAATGATAGATTGAGTAGACTGGGACTTTACTCATTGGAGTTCAGGAGGATGAGGGGGGATCTTATAGAAACATTTAAAATCATGAAAGGGATATTCAAGATAGCGGCAGAGAGGTTGTTTCCACTGGTCGGGGGAGACTAGAACTAGGGGGCACAGCCTCAAAATACAGGGGAGCCAATTTAAAACCGAGTTGAGAAGGAATTTCTTCTCCCAGAGGGTTGTGAATCTGTGGAATTCTCTGCCCAAGGAAGCAGTTGAGGCGAGCTCATTGAATGTATTCAAATCACAGATAGATAGATTTTTAACCAATAAGGTAATTAAGGGTTATGGGGAGCGGGCGGGTAAGTGGAGCTGAGTCCACGGCCAGATCAGCCATGATCTTGTTGAATGGCAGAGCATGCTCGAGGGGCTAGATGGCCTACTCCTGTTCCTAAATCTTATGTTCTTATGTTTATGTTCTTATGTATACCTTGTGAACACTGCCCACAGGGGGCGAACTTGTGGGAGACACTCCTAACCTGGACTTTCTGGTAAAAAAGGGGAAGCTCCACCCACCGTCTGCCTCTTGAGGTCTTGGTAATAAAGGTAACTGATCACAGAGTGATCTTTTCTCAAGTATGGGCCTCGTGTGCATTTATACTGTATAGTAAGGACATATTATTGGTGACGAGGATGGGATTTAAACCACGCGGGCATTGCCACTAGCATCACAGAACAGAGGTACTGTGTTGGTGATGATTGGACGACTTTATTGAGAGACTACAGCAAAGTTTTGTCACTAAGAAATGGTTGGGACAGGATTCGGCCGACAAACGCAGGGCTCATCTCCTGACGGTTTGTGGATCCAGAATGTACTCCCTGTCTCTGTAACTGTCCTTAAGCGCACCATTAACAGGTGTTGATGGCCCCATTACTGGCCGCATTGTCCATTGCGATGGCATGAATCGCCGTTCAGCTAGCGCCAGAGAAGCCGGCGGACAAGACGTTCAAAGAGCTCAGTAAGTTGATCGGGGAACACCTTAAACCGGCGAGTGGCGAGACACCGGTTTTACATGCACCGGCGGCAAGAAGGGCAAAGCGTTCCAGACTTCGTGGCAGATCTCAGGCGACTGGCAAGCCTATATAAGTTCCCAGATGCATGCAGAGCGGAGAAGCTGCGAGACTTTTTTATTGAGTGCATCGGGCATGCTGGGGTTTTCAGGAACCTGATTGAGACCAGAGACTTGACCTTGGAAGTGGCAGCTATGATAGCCCAGACAATTATCTCAGGGGAGGAAGAGACCAGAATGATTTATGGCAAAAATCTTGGCTCAAATGCGGCAAACAACCAGGGAGTCAACATTGTTAACACGGCACACAGTTCTCTAGGCAGACAAGGGCAATTGAACATGCTTCAGCATGCAGTCGAACCCAAAGGGGGAATTCAACAGAGACAATGGCTAGCTGAAAGGCGATTCATGCCATCGCAATGGACAATGCGGCCAGTAATGGGGCCATCAACACCTGTTAATGGTGCGCTTAAGGACAATTACAGAGACAGTCAGAGATGATCGACTGGTAATGGACCTTTTGTTTCCAACAATGAGGCCTCCAGCTCATGCTGGAGGTGTGGAGGCAAACACCCAGCCAGAGCTTTCAGGTATCAGCAATATATCTGCAGAAACTGCAATGTCAGCGGTCACTTGGCGCGTATGTGCAGGAAGCCTGCAGCCAGGTTGATGTACAAGGAGGATCGGTCCGATGTAAGCCCTACAAGGCCAAATTAATACTGGGGGAAATCACTGGAAGCTGAAGTTCAGCGAGTTCATGTGGAGCACATATACAGCTCATATACCAGGACGCCACCGATAATGATGAAAGTGCTCCTCAATGGCATCCCAGTATTAATGCAGCTAGACACAGGGGCCAGCCAGTCCCCGGTGAGTATCAAACAGTTCGAAAGGTTGTGGGTGTCCAAGGCCAGGAGACCAAAATTATTGCCGATTGACGCACTGCTACGGACATATACAAAGGAGATCATTCCGATGCTAGGCAGCGCCACGGTAGTCGTGACCCACAAAGATTCGGAGAACAAATTGCCAGTCTGGATTGTCCCGGGGGACGGTCCCGCACTACTGGGGCTTGCTGTCATGAATTGGAACTGGGGCAATGTCAATGCAATTTCTTCTGTGGAGCGAGTATCATGCTCACAGGTCCTGGACAAATTTGACTCATTATTTCAACCCGGCATCGGCACTTTCATGGAGACGAAGGTAGTGATTCACATAAACCCGGACGCCAGGCCAGTACACCACAAGGCCAGAGCGGTGCCGTACGTGATGCGGGAAAAGATAGAAGGCGAATTGGACCGCCTGCTGAGGGAAGGCATCATTTCGCCAGTCGAATTCAGTGACTGGGCGAGCCCAATCGTGCCGGTGCTCAAGGCGGATGGGTCGGTCAGGATATGTGGCAATTACAAGGCCACCATCAATCGGGTGTCACTCCAAGACCAGTACCCGCTACCGAGAACGGAGGATCTCTTTGCGACGCTATCCGGTGGCAAACTTTTTTCAAAATTGGACCTGACCTCAGCTTACATGACCCAGGAGCTGGTGAGTGAGTCGAAGAAGCTGGCCACTATCACGACACACAAGGGGTTGTTTGAGTACAACATAGAAACATAGAAACATAGAAAATAGGTGCAGGAGCAGGCCATTCAGCCCTTCTAGCCTGCACCGCCATTCAATGAGTTCATGGCTGAACATGAAACTTCAGTACCCCATTCCAGCTTTCTCGCCATACCCCTTGATCCCCGAGTAGTAAGGACTTCATCTAACTCCCTTTTGAATATATTTAGTGAATTGGCCTCAACTACTTTCTGTGGTAGAGAATTCCACAGGTTCACCACTCTCTGGGTGAAGAAGTTTCTCCTCATCTCGGTCCTAAATGGCTTACCCCCTATCCTTAGACTGTGACCCCTGGTTCTGGACTTCCCCAACATTGGGAACATTCTTCCTGCATCCAACCTGTCCAAACCCGTCAGAATTTTAAACGTTTCTATGAGGTCCCCTCTCACTCTTCTGAACTCCAGTGAATACAAGCCCAGTTGATCCAGTCTTTCTTGATAGGTCAGTCCCACCATCCCGGGAATCAGTCTGGTGAATCTTCGCTGCACTCCCTTAATAGCAAGAACGTCCTTCCTCAAGTTAGGAGACCAAAACTGTACACAATACTCCAGGTGTGGCCTCACCAAGGCCCTATACAACTGTAGCAACACCTCCCTGTCCCTGTACTCAAATCCCCTCGCTAAGAAGGCCAACATGCCATTTGCGTTCTTAACCGCCTGCTGTACCTGCATGCCAACCTTCAATGACTGATGTACCATGACACCCAGGTCTCGCTGCACCTTCCCCCTTCCTAATCTGTCACCATTCAGATAATAGTCTGTCTCTCTGTTTTTACCACCAAAGTGGATAACCTCACATTTATCCACATTATACTTCATCTGCCATGCATTTGCCCACTCACCTAACCTATCCAAGTCCCTCTGCAGCCTCATAGCATCCTCCTCGCAGCTCACACTGCCATCCAACTTAGTTCGGGATTCGTTCGGCCACCACAATCTTTTAGCGAAATATGGAAAGCCTCCTCAAATCGATTGCAAGGACGGTGGTTTTTCAAGGCGACATCCTCATCACGGGTCGCGATACTGAAGAACACCTCCACAACCTGGAGGAGGTGCTACGCAGACTGGACCGGGTAGGGCTGCGACTGAAAAAGGCGAAGTGCATCTTCTTAGCTCCAGAGGTAGAATTCCTGGGGAGGAGGGTAGCAGCAGACAGGATCAGACCGACTGTGTCCAAAATGGAATCAATCCAGAGAGCACCCAGACCCCGTAACACGACGGAGCTGCGTTCGTTCCTGGGGCTCCTGAACTATTTTGGCAACTTTTTTCCAAAATTGAGCACGCTGTTAGAGCTGCTACACGTGCTCCTATGCAAAGGTCGCGATTGGGTCTGGGGGACAGCCAGGAAAGGGTTTTTAATAGAACACGCAATTTGTTATGCTCCAACAAACTGTTAACCCATGTAAGAAACTAGTTTCAACGTGTGATGCGTCGTCCTATGGGGTCGGGTCTGTGTTGCAGCATGTGAATGCCAATGGTCAGTTACAGCCGGTAGCTTATGCCTCCGGAAGTCTGTCTCCGGCAGAAAGGGACTATGGGATGGTAGAAAAGGAAGCGCTAGCATGTGTATATGCAGTGAATAAAATGCACCAGTACCTGTTTGGCAGAAAATTTGAGCTGGAGACAGATCACAAACCCCTAACGTCCCTTTTGGCTGACAACAAGGCCATAAATGCGAATGCATCGGCCCGCATACAGGAGTGGGCACTTACGTTAGCCGCCCGTGACTACACAATTCGGCACAGACGGGCACTGAAAACTGTGCCGATGCACTCAGCAGGCTACAACTAGCCACCACTGAGGGGGCAGCTGAGCATGATGCTGTGATGGTCATGGGTGTTGAAGCTTTCAAAAGCGAAAGCTCACCTGTGACAGCCCGTCAGATTAAAGTCTGGACAAATAAAGACTCGCTACTGCCTTTAGTTAAGAAATGTGTCCTGAATGGGGACTGGGCAGCCACGTACGGGGCATGCCCTGAGGAGTTTAAACCTTTTCATAGGCGCAAGGATGAACTCTCGATTCAGACTGATTGCATACTGTGAGGAAACCGAGTCGTCATGCCCCAGAAGGGCAGAGAGGTTTTTATCAGAGAACTTTACAATGAGCACCCGGGCATTGTCATGATGAAGGAAATTGCCAGGTCACATGTTTGGTGGCCAGGGATAGATGCAGACCTGGAACTTTGTGTTCGCAGGTGCAACACATGTGCTCAGCTGGGCAATGCACCCAGGGAAGCCCCCCTTAGCCCCTGGTCCTGGCTCGCCAAGCCATGGTCACGCATCCATGTGGACTATGCCGCTTATCACGCATCCTGTTGGCTAATAGATCCCGACCACACTCACACACAGTGGTTCCACCCGCAGAGCTGCTAATGAAAAGGATGCTCAAAACCAGGTTATCCCTTATACACCCTATTATGAAAGAAATTGTTGAGAGCAGGCGTCAGTCACAATGTGACTGCCATGACAGGAATGTGAGGGCGCGATGTACAGATGTCAATGACCCATTTTTTGTCCTTAATTACGCTGCAAGGCCGAAATGGCTTGCAGGCACTATGATTGTCAAAGAGTGGAATAGGGTTTTGGCAGTCCGGACAGGCCTGAGGCACCGCAAACAGCAGACACTCAGGCCAGAGCCCAACAATCAGAGCTCCAACTCAGGTGCTCTACAAGGGAGCGTAAACCACCAGAGAGACTTAACCTGTGATCCCAATAAGACTTTGGGGCGGAGGTGATGTCATGCATTCAACTATTATTGTAACCAATGTATAAGCTGACCTAAGTTGTGTACCTTGAGAAAACTGACCACAGGGGGCGAACTTGTGGGAGACACTTCTAACCTGGACTCTCCGGTATAAAAGGGGAAGCTCCACCTTCCGTCTGTATCTTGAGGTCTTGGTAACAAAGCTAACTGGTCACAGGGTGATTTTGTAGTAAGGTGCAGGGACACTACACCCGCCAGTCGCTCTGTCTTGCTCCCTCTCCCCCCTAGTCGCTCTGTCTCATGCCCTCTCCCCCCCAGTCGCTCTGTCTCACTCCCTCTCCCCCCCAGTCGCTCTGTCTCGCGCTCTCTCCCCCGCCAGTCGCTCTGTCTCGCGCTCTCTCCCCCGCCAGTCGCTCTGTCTCACTGTCTCCCCCCGAGTTGCTCTGTCTCGCTCTCTCTCCCCCCCAGTCGCTCTGTCTCGCTCTCTCGCCCCCCCCAGTCGCTCTCGTCCCCCCAGTTTTTCTCGCTCCCCCCAGTCACTCTTGCCCCCCCGTCTCTCTCCCCCCTCCAGTCTCCCTCGCACCCCCAGTCTCTCTCGCCCCCAGTCTCTCTCGCCACCCCCACCAGTCTCTCTCGCACCCCCCCCAGTCTTTCTCGCCCCACCAGTCTCTCTCACCCCCTCAGTCTCTCTCCCCCCCAGTTTCTCTCGCCCCCCCATCTCTCTTGCCCCCCCAGTCGCTCTCGCCCCCCCAGTCTCTCTCGCACCCCCCCAGCTTCTCTCGCGACCCCGTCTCTCTCGCCCCCCCAGTCTCTCTCGCCCCGCCCAGTCACTCCCGTCCCCCCCAGTCTCTCTCGCCCCCCCCCTCAGCCTCTCTCACCCCCCCAGTCTCTCCTGCACCCCCAGTCTCTCTCGCCCACCCCCCAGTCTCTCTCACCTCCCCCCAGTCTCTCTCGCACCCCCCTCCATCTCTCTCGCCCCCCCAGTCTCTCCCACCCCCCCAGTCTCTCTCGTACCCCCCCCCAGTCTCTCTTGCCCGCCCAGTTACTCCCGCCCCACCCAGTCTCTCTCGCACCCCCCCAGTCTCTCTCGCACCCCCCCAGTCTCTCTCGACCCCCCCTCAGTCTCTCTCGCCCCCCCAGTCTCTCTCACCCCCCCTCAGTCTCTCTCGCCCCCCCAGTCTCTCTTGCCTCCCCCGCAGTCTCTTTCACCTCCCCCAGTCTCTCTCGCCTCCCACAGTCTCTCTCGCCTCCCCCAGTCTCTCTCGCCCCCCCCAGTCTCTCTCCCCACCCAGGCTCTCTCGCCCCCCCCATTCTCTCTCACCACCCCAGTCTCTCTTGAGCCCCAGTCTCTCTCGCCCCCCCTGAGTCTCTTTCGCACCCCCCCCAAGTCTCTCTCGCCCCCCCCAGTCTCTCTCCCCCCCCCCAGGCTCTCTCGCCCCACCCATTCTCTCTCGCCCCCACCAGTCTCTCTCGCCCCACCCCCAGCCTCTTTTGCCCCCCAGTCTCTCTCGCCCCCCCAGTCTCTCTCGGCCCCTAGTCTCTCTCGCCCCCCTCAGCGATGTTCTTATCGGAGGCGGGTCCGGCATTCTACGAAACCCTTGTAAATCTGCTTGTGCCTGACGAGCCAAAGGACAAATGCTTAAAGAGATTTTAACGAAGCTGCAGCAGCACTATAACCCCAAACCATTAGAAATTGCTGAAAGCTATCGTTTCAGGATTCAGAATCAAAAGGCTGATGAAATTATCAGTGATTACATCGTGGCATTAAAAAAGCTATCGATTCACTGTAATTTTGGAAACTTTCAAAACTGAACATTACGGGATCGTTTTATTTGTGGGGAGAAAAATGATGCGATCAGAAGGAAGTTATTGACAATAGATGACTTGACTTTTGAGATTGCTTGTCAGACAACGAGGTCGATGGGCATGGCTGAACAATATTCCCGAGAATTAAATAATAATTACTGTCGTCAGTCAACCGAGGTAAATCACCTGCAGGTTCAAGGTAAAAGATGGTGGGGGTCCAAAGACTCAGAAACTGGAGGTTCTAAAAGAGCGTTGAAGTCGTGCTATAGGTGCCTGGAACAACACATTGCTCAAATTTGTCCATACATGATGGCAGAGTGTTTCTTCTGCAGAATGACTGGGCATCCAAAATTCTCTGGACTCTGGGGAGGTACCAGTGGATTGGAAAGCAGCTAATGTAACGCCTCTATTTAAAAAAGGGGGTAGACAAAAGGCAGGTAACTATAGGCTGGTTAGTTTAACATCTGTAGTGGGGAAAATGCTTGAAACTATCATTAAGGAAGAAATAGCGGGACATCTAGATAGGAATAGTGCAATCAAGCAGACGCAGCATGGATTCATGAAGGGGAAATCATGTTTAACTAATTTACTAGAATTATTTGAGGATACAACGAGCATGGTGGATAGAGGTGTACCGATGGATGTGGTGTATTTAGATTTCCAAAAGGCATTCGATAAGGTGCCACACAAAAGGTTACTGCAGAAGATAGAGGTACGCAGAGTCAGAGGAAATGTATTAGCATGGATAGAAAATTGACTGGTGAACAGAAAGCAGAGAGTCGGGATAAATGGGACCTTTTCGGGTTGGAAATCGGTGGTTAGTGGTGTGCCACAGGGATCGGTGCTGGGACCACAACTGTTTACAATATACATAGATGACCTGGAAGAGGGGACAGAGTGTAGTGTAATAAAATTTGCAGATGACAGTAAGATTAGTGGGAAAGCGGGTTGTGTAGAGGACACAGAGAGGCTGCAAAGAGATTTAGATAGGTTAAGCAAATGGGCGAAGGTTTGGCAGATGGAATACAATGTCGGAAAGTGTGAGGTCATCCACCTTGGGAAAAAAAACAGTAAAAGAGAATGTTATTTGAATGGGGAGAAATTACAACATGCTGCGGTGCAGACGGACCTGGGGGTCCTTGTGCATGAATCCCAAAAAGTGAGTTTGCAGGTGCAGCAGGTAATCAGGAAGGCGAATGGAATGTTGGCCTTCATTGCGAGAGGGATGGAGTACAAAAGCAGGGAGGTCCTGCTGCAACTGTACAGGGTATTGGTGAGGCCGCACCTGGAGTACTGCGTGCAGTTTTGGTCACCTTACTTAAGGAAGGATATACTGGCTTTGGAGGGGGTACAGAGACGATTCACTGGGCTGATTCCGAAGATGAGGGGGTTATCTTATGATGATAGATTGAGTAGACTGGGTCTTTACTCGTTGGAGTTCAGAAGGACGAGGGGTGATCTTATAGAAACATTTAAAATCATGAAAGGGATAGACAAGATAGAGGCAGAGAGATTGTTTCCATTGGTAGGGGAGGCTAGAACTAGGAGGCACAGCCTCAAAATACGGGGGAGCCAATTTAAAACCGAGTTGAGAAGGAATTTCTTCTCCCAGAGGGTTGTGAATCTGTGGAATTCTCTGCCCAAGGAAGCAGTTGAGGCGAGCTCATTGAATGTATTCAAGTCAAAGATAGATAGATTTTTAACCAATAAGGGAATTAAGGGTTACAGGGAGAGGGCGGGTAAGTGGAGCTGAGTCCACTGCCAGATCAGCCTTGATCTTATTGAATGGCGGAGCAGGCTCGAGGGGCTAGATGGCCTACTCCTGTTCCTAATTCTTATGTTATGTTATGTTATCTTGTGAAGACATGCCGACTGAAGGGTAAACCAGTTTTTAAAGCTATGAGTCCAGCATTCAAAACTATGAGTAGAAATCCAAAGACACTACATAGCATGGAAAAACAACAACAGGACGAGGAGATGTTAGAGTTACATGTCATCAGGAACACGAGGTTAACAGACAGCGATTCGGAAAGCATCAAAATCCACATAGATGTTGCAGGATTCAAGATACCAATGGAAATCGACATGGGTGCATCCGTGAGTGTAGTACCGGAGTCACTATATCGCGACAAATTGCGTGATTTCCAACTGGAGAAATCCAAGATAGAGCTGCGAGGTTACTCGGGAGAGAAAATTCCTGTGGTAGGTTGTATCACCGTACCGGTGAAATATAAAGTTCAATTTCAGAACTTGCCTCTAATAGTAGTGAAAGGAGACAAGTCTGCCTTACTAGGAAGAAATTGGTTGAGCTCACTGAAGTTGGATTGGAGTAAGATTTTCTGTGTGGAAGCGAGATTTTCATCAACAGATGAGGTTATCAAGCAGTATCCAAAGGTGTTCTGCGAAACGGGCAGTCCGATCCAAGGCTTCAAGGTGAGTGTCAGGGTACAGAAGGACGCTAGATCGGTTTACTACAAGCCACGTTCCGTACCATATGCACTCAAGGAGAAAGTTGAGCAAGAATTCAAAAGACTAGCGACTGAGAACATTATTTGTAAGATGGATCAATGTAATTGGGCTACACCCATTGTTGTTGTACCTAAGTCCGATGGTAAGGTAAGATTGTGTGGTGATTATAAAGTAACTGTAAACCAGGTTCTAGAGGGTAATGTCCCCAATACATTGCTGAATATAGAAGATTTGTTCACAACACTGACAGGTGGTCAGATCTTCTCAAAACTGGATCTTACGAATGCTTACTTATAGCTTGAACTAGATGAGGAGTCCAAGTCATGTTGACTAGAAATACTCATCTAGGCCTATATCAATTTAATAGGCTACCGTTTGGAGTGTCTTCCGCCCCTGCCATATTCCAAGGGGTATTGAACCAGATTTTGCAAGGTATTGAAGGGGTAGTATGTTATTTGGATGACATACTAATTTCAGCACCAAATAGGCAAATTCATAATAACATATTGAATGAAGTCCTCAAACAGCTAGAGAAGCACAGAGTACGAGTGTCTGCTCGCAAGTGTGAGTTATTTAAAAACTCAATGGAGTACTTGGGGAAAGAGTAGACAAAGATGGTTTACATCCAACCATGGAGAAATGCATCCACTCCCAGGAATGTCACTGAACTTAGTTCATTCTTGGGTCTTTTGAACTATTATGGGAAGTTCCTACCAAATTTGGCTACATTATTACATCCACTGAGTGAACTTTTGAAAAAACAGGTCCATTGGAAGTGGTCAAAAGAATGCGATATAGCATTCAAGGAGTGTAAAAGCAAATTGGTAGCGAGCACCATGTTAGTTCACTATGACATATCTCAGGAGATTAAGCGAGCATGTGATGCCTCTCCGTATGGAGTTGGGGCAGTAATCTCTCATGTATTACGTAGTGGGGAGGAGAGACCAATTGCTTTTGCTTCACGCACTCTTAGTGCCAGTGAGAGTAATTATGCACAAATTGAAAGGGAAGCTTTGGCATTCATTTTTGGGGTCAAGAAGTTTCACAAATACTTGTATGGTTGTAAGTTTACCATCGTCATGGACCATAAGCCCCTAACAGCAATCCTCCATCCAAAGTCCCCAGTTCCATAATTAGCTGCAGCTCGAATGCAGAGATGGGCTTTGATTTTGTCAGCATATACATCTGATATTGAATACAGACGATCAGCTGATCACAGTAATGCTGATGCAATGTCTAGATTGCCTTCCCCATCACAAGTTACACCCAATAGGGAAGAAGTGTTTTATTTTTCATACATTGATGAACTGCCAGTCATAGCTGAAGAGATTGGTAGAGCAACCAAACGTGACCCAGTGATGTCAAAGGTATATGAGTATATTGCAAATGGATGGCCAAACCAGGTAACAGACAAAGATACACATCCATTCTTCATTTGTAGGAATTAATTATCAGTCGATAAAGATTGTATCATGTGGGGTGCAACAGTGGTTATACCAAATAAATTCAGGTCCAAATTTATTCGGAGACATTCATGACCAGCACCCGGGAATGTGCTTGATCAAGAATTTTGCACGCACTTATTTATGGTGGCCAGGTCTTGATAAAGATATAGAGTACATCGTGAGTCAGTGTACGATATGTCAATCGGTAAACAAGCAACCACCACCAGTACCATTACAGCCATGGAAATGGCCGTCCAGGGTGTGGCAAAGGCTACATATTGATTTTGCTGAGTTAGAAGGGCAACAATAGTTCATTGGGATTGATAGCCATTCGAAATGGGTTGAGGTGTGTCGAATGTGGAAAATAACAACAAGTAAAACATTGGACATTTTACAAAAATTATTTTCTTCATTTGGCCTCCCTGAAGAAATTGTTTCGCATAATGGACCACAATTTCATTCAGAAGAATTTGCACAATTCACGAGCAAAAATGGTGTGAAACATACCAAGGTTCCACCATACCATCCTGCTTCGAATGGTGCAGCAGAGCGCACTTTACAAATTGTAAAACGTGCCTTCATAAATCAAATGTTAGATCCAAATCCAAGGAAAAGACAGTTGTCATTGGATCACAAATTGGCTAATTTTTTGATTACATATCGAAATACTCCTCATACAACTACTGGTAGAACACCAGCAGAGTTGTTTCTCAAATGACAGCCATGAACCGGATTCTCATTGTTAAAGCCAAATTTGGCACAGTCTGTAGAAGAGGCACAATTAAGACAGAAAGAGAATCATGATAGAGGTAGAGTGAAAGAGAGAAGTGTGAAATTAAACCAGAAGGTGAGAGTGAAGAACCATCACCTTAAATGGTTAAAGTGGTTACCAGGAAGAGTGGTGAAGATATGTGGTTCTCGCACATATTTGGTAAAGATGTTTGATAATGGACAGGTTAGGTTTGTTCATATTGATCATATTTTACCTACAGACATGGAAGGAGTTGAAGGTGGGAATGATTCAATTATTTCTGACTCATCAGATAGTTTTGATACACCAGTAGCAAATCCTAAATCCAATGTACTGGAAACAAATCCAGGAGAGAATCAGAATGAAAGTCTGAGTCCGAGTCAGGAAACAAAGAGCCTGAAGTTAGAGTGAGTTCAAATGAAAATCAAGGAAATTCCATGGAGGAAAACGTTCCTCAGGATGAGTTTCGAATGAGTGTGAAATTGACACCATGTTTGGAAGGTTCTGTTTGATAGCGAAGCTATCCTCTTCGAAACAGAAATCAAGTGGTAAAGTTAAATTTGTAAATATGGAAAAAAAAATTATATCCTGTGTTATGTATAAACATGAAAGTTATGTATGATGTTTGTTATGATGGCTTCTTCATTAAGGAGGGAGAAGTGTGATGTCTGTCAACTTGTAATGTTTGTACCCCCACACTGTGGATGTGGACGTATTGTGTACTATAAGTGCAGGGTTAATAATAAACAGAACCAGGCAGATTTCCAGAGGTTTCCGAGAGAGCTACCTGCCATGTATGAAGTTGTGTGTGCTGTGTTCTGTGAATATATCACACCCCCGAGTCTCTTTCTCCCCCCAGACTCGCTCTCTCCTCCCAGACTCTCTCTCCCCCGCAGTCTCTCTCTCTCTCACCCCAGTCTCTCTCTCTCTCCCCCCAGTCTATCTCTCTCCCCCAGTCTCTCTCTCCCACCAGTCTCTCTCTCTCCCCCCAGCCTCTCTCTCTCCCCCCAGTCTCTCTCCCACTACCCCAGTCTCTCTCTCTCCCCTGAGTGACTCCCTCTCCCCCAGTCTCTCTCTCTCCCCCTGTCTCATTCTCTGAACCCAGCTTCTCTCTCTCCCCCCAGTCTCTGTCTCTCTCTCTCCCCACAGTCTCTCGCTCTTCCCCGTCTCTCTCTCCCCACAGTCTCTCTCTTACCATTCTCTCTCTCTCACCCCAGTCTCTGTCTCTCTCTCTCCCCACAGTCTCTCGCTCTTCCCCGTCTCTCTCTCCCCACAGTCTCTCTCTTACCATTCTCTCTATCTCCCACCAGTCTCTCTGCCCCGCCCAGTCTCTCTCTCTCTCCCCCCCAGTCCATCTCTCTCCCCCCCAGTCTTTCTCTTTCCCTCCAGTCCCTCTCTCACCCCAGTCTCTCTCTCTCCCCAGTCTCTCTCTCTCTCCCCCGTCTCTCTCTCCCCCAGTGTCTCTCTCCACAGTCTCTCCCTCTCTCTCTCCCCAGTCTCTCTATTTCCCCACAGTCCCTCGCTCTCCCCCAAGTCTGTCTCTCTCCCCCCAATCTCTCCATCCCCCAGTCTCTCTCTCTCTAACCCCAGTCTCTCTCTCCCCCAGTGTCTCTCTCCACAGTCTCTCCCTCTCTCTCTCTCCCCAGTCTCTCTCTCCCCCCAGTCTGTCTCTCCCCCCAGTCTCTCTCTCCACAGTCAATCTCTCTCCCCCCCAAACTCTCTCTCTCTTCCCCCAGTCTCTCTCTCTCCCCAGTCTCTCTCTTCGCCCCAGTGCCTCTCTCTCCCCCATTCTCTCTCTCTCCCCCTACTCTCTCTCCCCTCTGTCTCTCCCTCTCCCTCCAGCCGCTCTCTCTCTCTTCCCCAGTCACTCTGTCCCCATTTCTCTCCCCCCAGTCTCTCTCTCTCCCCCCCAGTCTCTCTCTCTCCCCCGTGTCTCTCTCCACAGTCTCTCCCTCTCTCTCTCCCCAGTCTCTCTATTTCCCCACAGTCCCTCGCTCTCCCCCAAGTCTGTCTCTCTCCCCCCAATCTCTCCATCCCCCAGTCTCTCTCTCTCTAACCCCAGTCTCTCTCTCCCCCAGTGTCTCTCTCCACAGTCTCTCCCTCTCTCTCTCTCCCCAGTCTCTCTCTCCCCCCAGTCTGTCTCTCCCCCCAGTCTCTCTCTCCACAGTCAATCTCTCTCCCCCCCAAACTCTCTCTCTCTTCCCCCAGTCTCTCTCTCTCCCCAGTCTCTCTCTTCGCCCCAGTGCCTCTCTCTCCCCCATTCTCTCTCTCTCCCCCTACTCTCTCTCCCCTCTGTCTCTCCCTCTCCCTCCAGCCGCTCTCTCTCTCTTCCCCAGTCACTCTGTCCCCATTTCTCTCCCCCCAGTCTCTCTCTCTCCCCCCCAGTCTCTCTCTCTCCCCCGTGTCTCTCTCTCTCCCCTCAGTTTCTCCTTCTCCCCCAATCTCCCTTCCCCCCAGTCTCTCTCTCTCTCTCCCCCCCCCAGTCCCTCTCTCTCTCTCTTACTCACTCCCCCAGTCTCTCTTTCTCTCTCCCCCCTAGTCTCTCTCTCTCCCCCTAGTCTCTCTCTCTCCCCTCAGTCTCTCCCTCTCCCTCAATCTCTCTCCCTCCCCCCGTCTCTCTCTTTCCCCCTAGTCTCTCTCTCTCCCCCCAGTCTCTCTCTCTCCCCAGTCTCTCTCTCTCTCTCTCACTCAATCCCCCAGTCTCTCTCTCTTTTCCCCCAGTCTATCTCTCTCCCCCAGTCTCTCTCTCTACCCCCCAGTCTCTCTCTCTCTCCCTAATCTCTCTATTTCGCTTCAGTCTCTCCCTCTCCCCCAATCTCTCTCCCTCCCCCGTCTCTCTCTCTCCCCCTACTCTCTCTCTCTCTCCCCCCAGTCTCTCTTTTTCTCTCCCCAAAGTCTCTCTCTCTCCCCCTAGTCTCTCTCTCTCCCCTCAGTCTCTCTCTGTCCCTCAATCTCTCTCCCTCCCTCCGTCTCTCTCTCTCCCCCTAGTCTCTCTCTCTCCCCCCAGTCTCTCTCTCTCCCCAGTCCCTCTCTCTCTCTCTCACTCACTCCCCCAGTCTCTCTTTCTCTCTCCCCCCAGTCTCTCTCTCTCGCCCTAGTCTCTCTCTCTCCCCTCAGTCTCTCCCTCTCCCTCAATCTCTCTCCCTCCCCCGTCTCTCTCTCTCCCCCTAGTCTCTCTCTCTCCCCCCAGTCTCTCTCTCTCCCCAGTCCCTCTCTCTCTCTCTCACTCACTCCCCCAGTCTCTCTTTCTCTCTCCCCCCAGTCTCTCTCTCTCGCCCTAGTCTCTCTCTCTCCCCTCAGTCTCTCCCTCTCCCTCAATCTCTCTCCCTCCCCCGTCTCTCTCTCTCCCCTAGTCTCTCACTCATTCCCCCAGTCTCTCTCTCTCCTCCAGTCTCTCTCCCCCCCAGTCTCTCTCTCTCCCCCTAATCTCTCTCTCTCGCTTCAGTCTCTCCCTCTCCCTCAATCTCTCTTCCTCCCCCCAGTCTCTCTCTCTCCCCCAGTTTCTCTCTCTCCCCCCAGTCTCTCTCTCTCTCACTCATTCCCCCAGTCTCTCTCTCTCCCCTCTGTCTCTCCCTCTCCCCAAATCTCTCTCCCTCCCCGCGTCTCTCTCTCTCCCCCTAGTCTCTCTCTCTTCTCCCAGTCTCTCTCTCACCTCCCAGTCTCTCTCTCTCCTCCCAGTCTCTCTCTATCCTTCCAGTCTCTCTCTCCCCCTAGTCTCTCTCTCTCTCTCTCCCCCCAGTCTATCTCTCTCCCCCCAAGTCTTTCTCTTTCCACCCTGTCTCTCTCTCTCCCCAGTCTCTCTCTTTCCCCCCAGTTCCTCTCTCTCCCCCATTCTCTCTCTCGCCCAGTCTCTTTCTTTCCCCCAGTCTCTCTCTCTCGCTCCAGTCTCTCTCTACCCACAGTCTCTCTCTCCACAGTCTCTCTATTTCCCCCCAGTCCCTCTCTCTCGCTCCAGTCTCTCTCTCACCCTAGTCTCTCTCTCCCCCAGTCTCTCTCTCCCCCAGGCTCTTTCCCCCCAGTCTCTCTCTCTCCCCAGTCTCTCTCTCCCCCCAGTCTCTCTCTCACCCCAGTCTCTCTCTCCACATTCTCTCTCTCTCCCCCCAGCATCCCTCTCACTCTCCCCCAGTCTATCTCTCCCCCCAGTCTCTCTTTCTCTCTCCCCCAGCCTCACTCTCTCCCCCAGTCTCTCACTCTCACCTAGTCTCTCTCTCTCCCCCAATCCCTCCCTCACCTCAGTCTCTCTCTCTTCCCCCAGTCTCTCTCACTCCCCCCACTCTCTCTTTCTACCCCAGTCTCTCTCTCTCTCTCCCCCCAGTCTCTCTTGTTCCAATCTCTCTCTCCCCCCAAGTCTCTTTCTCCCCCCAGTCTCACTCTCTCTCACCCAGTCTCGCTCTCTGCCCCCCCCAGTCTCGCTCTGTCCCCCCAGACTCTCTCTCCCCCCAGTCTCTCTCTCTCTCACCCCAGTCTCTCTCTCTCTCTCACACCCCAGTCTATCTCTCTCCCCCAGTCTCTCTCTCCTGCCAGTCTCTCTCTCTCCCCCCAGTCTCTCTCTCTCCCCCACAGTCTCTCTCTCTCCCCCAATCTCTCTCCCTCCCCACGTCTCTCTCTCTCTCTCCAGTCTCTCGCTCTTCCCCCATCTCTCTCTCCCCCAGTCCCTTCTCTTGCCCCAGTCTCTCTCTCGCCCCAGTCTCTCTCTCCCGCCAGTCTCTCTCTCTCCCCCAGTCTCTCTCTCCCCCGCGTCTCTCTCTCCACAGTCTCTCTCTCCCCCCCCAGTCTTTCTCTCTATTCCCCCAATCTCTCTCTCTTCCCCCAGTCTCTCTCTCCACAGTCCCTCTCTCTCTCTCCAGTCTCATTCTCTTTCCCCCCAATCCCTCTCTCTCCCCCAGTATCACTCCTCCCAGTCTCTCCCCCTCTGGTCTCCCAGTCTCTCTCACTCCCCCCAGTCTCTCTCTCTCCCCCCAGTCTCTCTCCCCCTAATCTCTCTCGCTCTCCTCCCAGTCTCTCTCTCCCCCCAGTTCTCTCTCTCCCCTGAGTCTCTCCCTCTCCCCCAGTCTCTCTCTCTCCCCCCGTCTCTCTCCACCCAGTCTCTCTCTCTTCCCCCAGTCTCTCTCTCTCCCCCCAGTCCCTCTCTCTCCTCTCACTGATTCCCCTCGTCTCTCGCTCTTCCTCGAGTCGCTCTCTCTCTCTGTCTCACCTCAAGTCTCTCTCTCCCAGCAAACTCTCTCTCTCTCCCCCCAGTCTCTCTGCCCCGCCCAGTCTCTCTCTCTCTCCCCCCAGTCTATCTCTCTCCCCCCCCCAGTCTTTCTCTTTCCCTCTAGTCCCTCTCTCCCCAGTCTCTCTCTATCCCCCCAGTCCCTCTCTCTCCCCCATTCTCTCTCTCGCCCCAGTCTCTCTATATCCCCCCAGTCCCTCTCCCTCGCCCCAGTCTCTCTCTCGCCCCAATCTCTCTCTCTCCCCTAGTCTCTCTCTCGCCCCAGTCTCTCTCTCTCCCCTAGTCTCTCTCTCCCCCCCAGTCTCTCTCTCTCCCCGTCTCTCTCTCCCCCCCAGTCTCTCTCTCCACAGTCTCTCTTTACCCCCCCAGTCCCTCTCTCTCCCCAGTCTCTCTCACTTTCCCCCCAATCCCTCTCTCTCCCCCAGGATCTCCCCCCCAGTCAGTCTCTCTTTCTCTCTCCCAGTCTCTCTCTCTCCCCCCAGTTTCTCTCTCTCCCCCCATTCTCTCTTTCTCTCTCCCCGCCCCCCACAGTCTCTCTCTCTCACCCCACAATCTCTTTCTTCCCCAGTCTCTCTTTCTCCCCCCAGTCTCTCTCTCTCCCCCTAGTCTCTCTCTCTCTCTCTCCCCAGATTCTCTCTCTCTCTCCCCCCCAGTCTCCCTCTCTCTCTCCACAGTATCTTTCTCTCCCCAGTCTCGCTCTCTCCCCCAATCTCTCTCTCCCCGAGTCACTCTCTCTCCCTCCCCCCCGTCTCCCTCTCTCCCCTCAGTCTCTCTCTCTCCCCAGTCTCTTTCTCTCTCCCAGTCTCTCTCTCTCCCCCCAGTCGCTCTCTCACCCTCCCCGTCTCCCTCTCTCCCATCAGCCTCTCTCTCTCTCCCCAGTCTCTTTCTCTCTCCCCAGTCTCTCTCTTTTTCTCCCCTCAGTCTCTCACCCCCTAGACTCTCTCTCTCTCTCTCTCTCTCTCTCTCTCTCCCAGTCTCTCTCTCTCTCACCAATCTCTCTCACTCACCCCAGGCTTTTGCTTTGCGCCCAGTCTCTCTCTCCCCCCCAGTCTCTCTCGCTCCCCCAGTCTTGCTCTCTTTCTACCCCCAGTCTCTCTCCCCCTAGTCTCTCTCTCCCCTGAGTCTCTCTCTCTCTCTCTCCCCTGAGTCTCTCTCTCTCTCTCCCCCTCAGTCTCTCTCTCTCCCACCAGCCTCTCTCTCTCCCCCCAGTCTTTCCCTCTTCCCTAGTCTCTCTCCCCCAATTTCTCTCTCCCTCCAGTCTCTCTCTCTCTCCCACCCCCCGCAGTCTCTCTCGCTCCCCCCAGTCGCTCTCTCTCTCTCTCGCCCCAGTCTCTCTCTCTCTCGCCCCAGTCTCTCTCTCTTCCCCCACTCTCTCTCCCCTCACTCTCTCTCATCATCTCCCACAGTCTCTTTCTCTTCCCTAGTCTCTCGCACTCCACCCAGTCTTTCTCTCTCCCCACTGTCTCTCTCTCTCTCCACCCAGTCTCTCTCTCTTCCCCAGTCTCTCTCTCCCCATTTCTCTCCCCCTAGTCTCTCTCTCTCTCCCCAAGTCTAGCTCTCTCCCCCAGTCTCTCTCTCTCTCCCCCAGCCTCACTCTCTCCCCCCAGTATCTCTCTCTCCCCCAATCCCTCTCTCCCCCCAGTCTCGATCTCTCTCTCCCTCCAGTCTCTTTCGCTGCCCCCAGTATCTCTCTCTCCCCCAATCCCTCTCTCCCCCCAGTCTCGCTCTCTCTCTCCCCCCAGTCTCTTTCGCTGCCCCCAGTCTCTCTCTCTCTCCTCAGTCTCTTTCTCTCCCCCCAGTCTCTCTCTTTTTCTCCCCCCGGTCTCTCACCCCCTAGACTCTCTCTGTCTCTCTCTTTCTCTCTCCCCAGTCTCTCTCTCTCTCACCAGTCTCTCTCACACACCCCAGCCTTTTGCTTTGCGCCCAGTCTCTCTCTCCCCCCCAGTCTCTCTCGCTCCCCCAAGTCTCGCTCTCTTTCTACCCCCAGTTTCTCTCCCCCTAGCCTCTCTCTCCCCCGAGTCTCTCTCTATATCTCTCTCTCTCCCCCTCAGTCTCTCTCTCCTCCCACCAGTCTCTTTCTCTCTCCCCAGTCACTCTCTCTCTCCAAATTCTCTCTTTCTCTCCCCCCCCACAGTCTCTCTCTCTCCCCAGTCTCTCTCTCTCCCCCCAGTCTCTCTCTCTCTCTCTCTCCCCTGTCTCTCTCTCTCTCTCCCCGCCAGTCTCTCTCTCTCTCTCCACAGTATCTTTCTCTCCCCAGTCTCGCTCTCTCCCCCCAATCTCTCTCTCCCCCCAGTCACTCCCTCTCACTGCCCCCCCTTCTCCCTCTCTCCCCTCAGTCTCTCTCTCTCTCCCCAGTCTCTTTCTCTCCCCCAGTCTCTCTCTCTCTCACTCCCCCAATCTCCCTCACTCCCCCCCGGTCTCTCTCTTTCCCTAGTCTCTCTCTCCCCAGTCTCTCTCTCACACCCCAGTCGCTCTCTCTCCCTCCCCCATCTCCCTCTCTCCCCTCAGTCTCTCTCTCTCCCCAGTCTCTTTCTCTCCCCCCAGTCTCTCTCTTTTTCTCCCCCCGGTCTCTCACCCCCTAGACTCTCTCTGTCTCTCTCTTTCTCTCTCCCCAGTCTCTCTCTCTCTCACCAGTCTCTCTCACTCACCTCAGCCTTTCGCTTTGCGCCCAGTCTCTCTCTCCCCCCCAGTCTCTCTCGCTCCCCCAAGTCTCGCTCTCTTTCTACCCCCAGTTTCTCTCCCCCTAGCCTCTCTCTCCCCCGAGTCTCTCTCTATATCTCTCTCTCTCCCCCTCAGTCTCTCTCTCCTCCCACCAGTCTCTTTCTCTCTCCCCAGTCACTCTCTCTCTCCAAATTCTCTCTTTCTCTCCCCCCCCACAGTCTCTCTCTCTCCCCAGTCTCTCTCTCTCCCCCCAGTCTCTCTCTCTCTCTCTCTCCCCTGTCTCTCTCTCTCTCTCCCCGCCAGTCTCTCTCTCTCTCCACAGTATCTTTCTCTCCCCAGTCTCGCTCTCTCCCCCCAATCTCTCTCTCCCCCCAGTCACTCCCTCTCACTGCCTCCCCTTCTCCCTCTCTCCCCTCAGTCTCTCTCTCTCTCCCCAGTCTCTTTCTCTCCCCCAGTCTCTCTCTCTCTCACTCCCCCAATCTCCCTCACTCCCCCCCGGTCTCTCTCTTTCCCTAGTCTCTCTCTCCCCAGTCTCTCTCTCACCCCCCAGTCGCTCTCTCTCCCTCCCCCATCTCCCTCTCTCCCCTCAGTCTCTCGCTCTCCCCAGTCTCTTTCTCTCCCCCCAGTCTCTCTCTTTTTCTCCCCCCGGTCTCTCACCCCCTAGACTCTCTCTGTCTCTCTCTTTCTCTCTCCCCAGTCTCTCTCTCTCTCTCTCACCAGTCTCTCTCACTCACCACAGCCTTTCACTTTGCGCCCAGTCTCTCTCTCCCCCCCAGTCTCTCTCGCTCCCCCCAGTCCCGCTCTCTTTCTACACCCAGTCTCTCTCCTCCTAGCCTCTCTCTCCCCCCGAGTCTCTCTCTCTCTCTCCCTCTCTCCCCCTCAGTCTCTCACTCTCTCTCTGTTTCACTCCAAGTCTCTCTCTCCCCCCAGTCTCTCTCTCTCCCCCCAGTCTCTCTCTCCACAGTCTCTCTCTCTCTCCACAAGTCCCTCTCTCTCCACCAGTCCCTCTCTCCCCCCCAGTCTCTCTCTTCCCCCAGTCTCTCTCTCTCCACAGACTCACTCTCTCTCCCTAGTCTCTCTCTCTTCTCCCCAGTCTCTCTCTCTCCCCAGTCTCTCTCCTTCCCCCCGTCCCTCTCTTTTCTCCAGTCCCTCTCCTCTCCCAGTCCCTCTCTCTCCCCCAGTCATTCTCTCTCCCCCAGTCTCTCTCCTTCCCCTAGTCCTCTCTCCCCCCAGTCCCCCTCTGTCTCCCAGTCCCTCTCTCTCCCCCAGTCTCTCTCTCCCCCCCCCCCAGTCTCTCTCTCCCCCCAGTCTCTCACCCCCTAGTCTCTCTCTCTTTCTCTCTCTCTCCAAGTTTCTCTCTCTCCCACCAGTCTCTCTCACTCACCCCAGGCTTTCGCTTTGCGCCCAGTCTCTCTCTCCCCCCAGTCTCTCTCGCACCCCCAGTCTCGTTCTCTTTCTCACCGCAGTCTCTCTCTCCCTAGTCTCTCCCCCTCAATCTCTCTCTCCCACCCAGTCTCTCTCGCTCCCCCCAGTTTCTTTCCCTCTCCCCCCAGCCTCTCTCTCTCCCCCCAGTGTCTCCCTCTCCCCTAGTCTCTCTCTCTCCCCCAATCTCTCTCTCCCCCAGTCTCTCTCTCTCTCCACCCATCAGTCTCTCTCTCTCCCCCCAGTCTCTCTCGCTCCCCCAGTCTCTCTCTCTCTCTTTCTCACCCCAAGTCTCTCTCTCCCCGCAGACGCTCTCTCTCTCTTGCCGCAGTCTCTCTATCTCTCGCACAAGTTTCTCTCTCTTCTCCCACTCTCTCACCCCTTACTCTCTCTCATCCTCTCCCACAGTCTCTCTCTCTCTCCCCTGGTCTCTCGCACTCCCCCCAGTCTCTCTCTCTTCCCCTGTCTCTCTCTCTCTCTCTCCCCACTGTCTCTCTCTCTCTCGCCCCAGTCTCTCTCCCCCAATCCCTCTCTCCCCCCAGTCTCTCTCTCGCTCTCTCCCCAGTCTCTTTTGCTCCCCCAAGTCTCTCTCTCTCCCCCTGTCTCTCTCTCTCCCCCCAGTCTCTCTTGTCCCAATCTCTCTCTCCCCCCCGAGTCACTTTCTCCCCTCAGTCTCGCTCTCCCCCCGAGTCTTGCTCTCTCCCCCCAGTCTCTCTCCCGCCCAGTCTCTTTCTCTCCCCACAGTCTCTCTCTCTCTCTCCCCAGTCTCCCTCACTCCCCCAGTATCTCTCTCTCCACAGTCTCTCTCTCTCCCCACAGTCTCTCTCTCTCTCCCCCCAGTCTCCCGCACTCCCCCAGTATCTCTCTCCCCACAGTCTCTCTCTCCCCCCAGTCTCTCTCTCCCCCCAGTCTCTCTCTCCCCTCAGTCTCTCTCTCCCCCCATTTTCTCTCTCCCCCCCCAGTCTCTCTCTCTTCCCCCCAGTCTCTCTCTCTCCCCCCCAGTCTCTCTCTCTCCCCCCAGTCTCTCTCTCTCCACCAAGTCTCTTCCTCTCCCCTAGTCTCTCTCTCTCCCCCAAACTCTCTCTCCCCCCAGTCGCTCTCTCTCCCCCCAGTCCCCCTCTCTCTCTCTCCACCACCCCCCATCTCTCTCTGTCCCCCCAGTCCCTTTCTCTCTCTCTCTCTCTCTCTCTCCCACCCCGTCTCTCTCTCTCTTCCGCAGACTCTCTCTCTCCTCTAGTCTCTCACTCTTCCCAAGTCTCTCTCTCCCCCCAGTCTCTCTCTCTCCCCCCAGTCACTCTCTCTCCCCCCAATCTCTCTCTCTCCCCCAGTCTCTCTCTCTCTCTCCCCAGACTCTCTCTCTCTCTCCCCCCAGTCTCTCTCTCTCTCTCCACAGTATCTTTCTCTCCCCAGTCTCGCTCTCTCCCCCAATCTCTCTCTCCCCCAGTCACTCTCTCTCCCTCCACCCCGTCTCCCTCTCTCCCCTCAGTCTCTCTCTCTCCCCAGTCTCTTTCTCTCTCCCAGTCTCTCTCTCTCTCACTCCCCCCAGTCTCTCTCTCTCTCTCCCCAGTCTCTCTCTCCCCAGTCTCTCTCTCTCCCCCCAGTCGCTCTCTCACCCTCCCCGTCTCCCTCTCTCCCCTCAGTCTCTCTCTCTCTCCCCAGTCTCTTTCTCTCTCCCCAGTCTCTCTCTTTTTCTCCCCTCAGTCTCTCACCCCCTAGACTCTCTCTCTCTCTCTCTCTCTCTCCCAAGTCTCTCTCTCTCCCACCAGTCTCTCTCACTCACCCCAGGCTTTTGCTTTGCGCCCAGTCTCTCTCTCCCCCCCAGTCTCTCTTGCTCTCTTTCTACCCCCAGTCTTTCTCCCCCAAGTCTCTCTCTCCCCTGAGTCTCTCTCTCTCTCTCTCTCTCCCCCTCAGTCTCTCTCTCCCCCCCCCAGTCTCTCTCGCTCCCCCCAGTTTCTCTCTCTCTCCCACCAGCCTCTCTCTCTCCCCCCAGTCTTTCCCTCTTCCCTAGTCTCTCTCCCCCAATTTCTCTCTCCCCCCAGTCTCTCTCTCTCTCCCACCCCCCGCAGTCTCTCTCGCTCCCCCCAGTCGCTCTCTCTCTCTCGCCCCAGTCTCTCTCTCTCTCGCCCCAGTCTCACTCTCTTCCCCCACGCTCTCTCCCCTCACTCTCTCTCAGCCTCTCCCACAGTCTCTCTCTCTTCCCTAGTCTCTCGCACTCCCCCCAGTCTTTCTCTCTCCCCACTGTCTCTCTCTCTCTCCACCCAGTCTCTCTCTCTTCCCCAGTCTCTCTCTCCCCATTTCTCTCCCCTAGTCTCTCTCTCTCTCTCCCCAAGTCTAGCTCTCTCCCCCAGTCTCTCTCTCTCTCCCCAAGCTTCACTCTCTCCCCCCAGTATCTCCCTCTCACCTAGTCTCTCTCTCTCCCCCCAGTCTCTTTCGCTCCCCCCAGTCTCTCTCTCTCCCCCTGTCTCTTTCTCTCCCCCAGTCTCTCTTGTCTCAATCTCTCTCTCCCCCCAAGTCTCTTTCTCCCCCTGTCTCGCTCTCTCCCCCCGCAGTCTCGCTCTCTCCCCCCAGTCTCTCTCTCCCGCCCAGTCTCTCTCTCTCTCCCCAGTCTCGCTCTCTCCCCCCAGTCTCTCTCTCTCTCCCTCCAGTCTCCCTCTCTCCCCCAGTATCTCTTACCCCACAGTCTCTCCCTCTCCCCCAGTCTCTCTCTCCCCCCAGTCTCTCTCTCCCCCAGTCTCTCTCTCTCTCCCCCCAGTCTCTCTCTCCCCCCAGTCTCTCTCTCTCCCCCCAGTCTCTCTCTCTCTCTCTCCGCCCAGTCTCTCCCTCTCCCCCAGTCTCTCCCTCCCCCAGCCTTTCACTCTCCCCCTCAGTTCTTCTCTCTCTTTCTCTCCAACCCCCCCACCACCCCCTGTCTCTCTCTCTCCCCCCAGTCCCTTTCTCCCCCTCTCTCTCTCTCTTCCCCCAGTCTCTCTTGCTCCCCCCAGTATCGCTCTCTTTCTCCCCGCAGTCTCTCTCTCCCTAGTCTCTCTCTCCCCCTCAGTCTCTCTCTCCCACCCAATCTCTCTCACTCCCCCCAGTTTATTTTCCCTCTCCCCCCAGCCTCTCTCTCTCCCCCCAGTGTCTCCCTCTCCCCTAGTCTCTCTCTCTCCCCCAATCTCTCTCTCCCCCAGTCTCTCTCTCTCTCCACCCCCCAGTCTCTCTCTCTCCCCCCAGTCTCTCTCGCTCCCCCAATCTCTCTCTCTCTCTTTCTCACTCCAAGTCTCTCTCTCCCCGCAGACGCTCTCTCTCTCTTGCCGCAGTCTCTCTATCTCTCGCACCAGTCTCTCTCTCTTCTCCCACTCTCTCTCCCCTTACTCTCTCTCATCCTCTCCCACAGTCTCTCTCTCTCTCCCCTGGTCTCTCGCACTCCCCCCAGTCTCTCTCTCTTGCCCTGTCTCTCTCTCTCTCTCCCCACTGTCTCTCTCTCTCTCTCCCCAGTCTCTCTCCCCCAATCCCTCTCTCCCCCCAGTCTCTCTCTCTCTTTCTCCCCAGTCTCTTTTGCTCCCCCAAGTCTCTCTCTCTCTCCCCTTGTCTCTCTCTCTCCCTACAGTCTCTCTTGTCCCAATCTCTCTCTCTCCCTGAGTCATTTTCTCCCCCCAGTCTCGCTCTCCCTCCCAGTCTTGCTCTCTCCCCCCAGTCTCTCTCTCCCACCCAGTCTCTTTCTCTCCCCACAGTCTCTCTCTCTCTCTCCCCAGTCTCCCTCACTCCCCCAGTATCTCTCTCTCCACAGTCTCTCTCTCTCCCCACAGTCTCTCTTTCTCTCCCCCCAGTCTCCCGCACTCCCCCAGTATCTCTCTCCCCCCAGTCTCTCTCTCCCCCCAGTCTCTCTCTCTCCCCAGTCTCTCTCTCTCCCCCCAGTCTCTCTCTCCCCCCAGTCTCTCTCTCCCCCCAGTTTCTCTCTCCCTCCCCAGTCTCTCTCTCTTCCCCCCAGTCTCTCTCTCTTCCCCCCAGTCTCTCTCTCCAACAAGTCTCTCCCTCTCCCCTCGTCTCTCTCTCTCCCCCAGTCTCTCTCTCCCCCCAGTCGCTCTCTCTCCCCCCAGTCCCCCTCTCTCTCTCTCCACCACCCCCCATCTCTCTCTGTCCCCCCAGTCCCTTTCTCTCTCTCTCTCTCTCTCTCTCTCTCTCTCTCTCTCTCCCTCCCCGTCTCTCTCTCTCTTCCGCAGACTCTCTCTCTCCTCCAGTCTATCACTCTTCCCAAGTCTCTCTCTCCCCCCAGTCTCTCTCTCTCCCCCCAGTCACTCTCTCTCCCCCCAATCTCTCTCTCTCCCCCAGTATCTCTCTCCACAGTCTCTCTCTCTCCCCACAGTCTCTCTCTCTCTCCCCCCAGTCTCCCGCACTCCCCCAGTATCTCTCTCCCCACAGTCTCTCTCTCCCCCCAGTCTCTCTCTCCCCCCAGTCTCTCTCTCTCCCCAGTCTCTCTCTCTCCCCCCAGTCTCTCTCTCCCCCCAGTCTCTCTCTCCCCTCAGTCTCTCTCTCCCCCCTGTTTCTCTCTCCCTAGTCTCTCTCTCCCCCTCAGTCTCTCTCTCCCACCCAATCTCTCTCGCTCCCCCCAGTTTATTTTGCCTCTCCCCCCAGCCTCTCTCTCTCCCCCCAGTGTCTCCCTCTCCCCTAGTCTCTCTCTCTCCCCCAATCTCTCTCTCCCGCAGTCTCTCTCTCTCTCCATCCCCCAGTCTCTCTCTCTCCCCCCAGTCTCTCTCGCTCCCCCAGTCTCTCTCTCTCTCTTTCTCACTCCAAGTCTCTCTCTCCCCGCAGACGCTCTCTCTCTCTTGCCGCAGTCTCTCTATCTCTCGCACCAGTCTCTCTCTCTTCTCCCACTCTCTCTCCCCTTACTCTCTCTCATCCTCTCCCACAGTCTCTCTCTCTCTCCCCTGGGCTCTCGCACTCCCCCCAGTCTCTCTCTCTTGCCCTGTCTCTCTCTCTCTCTCCCCACTGTCTCTCTCTCTCTCTCCCCAGTCTCTCTCCCCCAATCCCTCTCTCCCCCCAGTCTCTCTCTCTCTCTCTCCCCAGTCTCTTTTGCTCCCCCAAGTCTCTCTCTCTCTCCCCTTGTCTCTCTCTCTCCCCCCAGTCTCTCTTGTCCCAATCTCTCTCTCTCCCTGAGTCATTTTCTCCCCCCAGTCTCGCTCTCCCTCCCAGTCTTGCTCTCTCCCCCCAGTCTCTCTCTCCCGCCCAGTCTCTATCTCTCCCCACAATCTCTCTCTCTCCCTCCCCAGTCTCCCTCACTCCCCCAGTATCTCTCTCCCCACAGTCTCTCTCTCTCCCCACAGTCTCTCTCTCTCTCCCCCCAGTCTCCCGCACTCCCCCAGTATCTCTCTCCCCACAGTCTCTCTCTCCCCCCAGTCTCTCTCTCCCCCCAGTCTCTCTCTCTCCCCAGTCTCTCTCTCTTCCCCCCAGTCTCTCTCTCCCCCAGTCTCTCTCTCCCCTCAGTCTCTCTCTCCCCCCAGTTTCTCTCTTCCCCCCCCAGTCTCTCTCTCTTCCCCCCAGTCTCTCTCTCTTCCCCCCAGTCTCTCTCTCCACCAAGTCTCTCCCTCTCCCCTCGTCTCTCTCTCTCCCCCAGTCTCTCTCTCCCCCCAGTCGCTCTCTCTCCCCCCAGTCCCCCTCTCTCTCTCTCCACCACCCCCCATCTCTCTCTGTCCCCCCAGTCCCTTTCTCTCTCTCTCTCTCTCTCTCTCTCTCTCTCTCTCCCTCCCCGTCTCTCTCTCTCTTCCGCAGACTCTCTCTCTCCTCCAGTCTATCACTCTTCCCAAGTCTCTCTCTCCCCCCAGTCTCTCTCTCTCCACCCAGTCACTCTCTCTCCCCCCAATCTCTCTCTCTCCCCCAGTATCTCTCTCTCCACAGTCTCTCTCTCTCCCCACAGTCTCTCTCTCTCTCCCCCCAGTCTCCCGCACTCCCCCAGTATCTCTCTCCCCACAGTCTCTCTCTCCCCCCAGTCTCTCTCTCCCCCCAGTCTCTCTCTCTCCCCAGTCTCTCTCTCTCCCCCCAGTCTCTCTCTCCCCCCAGTCTCTCTCTCCCCTCAGTCTCTCTCTCCCCCCAGTTTCTCTCTCCCCCCCCAGTCTCTCTCTCTTCCCCCCAGTCTCTCTCTCTTCCCCCCAGTCTCTCCCTCTCCACCAAGTCTCTCCCTCTCCCCTCGTCTCTCTCTCTCCCCCAGTCTCTCTCTCCCCCCAGTCGCTCTCTCTCCCCCCAGTCCCCCTCTCTCTCTCTCCACCACCCCCCATCTCTCTCTGTCCCCCCAGTCCCTTTCTCTCTCTCTCTCTCTCTCTCTCTCTCTCTCTCCCACCCCGTCTCTCTCTCTCTTCCGCAGACTCTCTCTCTCCTCCAGTCTATCACTCTTCCCAAGTCTCTCTCTCCCCCCAATCTCTCTCTCTCCCCCAGTCTCGCTCTCACCCAGTCTCTCCCTCTCCCCCAGTCACTCTCTCTCCCCGCCAGTCTATCTCTCTCCCCCCAGTCTCGCTCTCCCCCCAGTCTCTCTCTCTTTCTCTCCAGTCTCTCTCTCTCCCCCCAGTCTCACTCTCTCTCCCCAGTCGCTCTCTCTCTCCCCACAGTCTCTCTCTCTCTCCCCACAGTCTCTCACTCTCCTCCCAGTCTCTCACTCTCCCCCCAGTCACTCTCTCTCCCCCCATTCTCTCTTTCTCTCTCCCCGCCCCCCCACAGTCTCTCACTCTCGCCCCACAATCTCTTTCTTCCCCAGTCTCTCTCTCTCCCCCCAGTCTCTCTCTCTCCCCCTAGTCTCTCTCTCTCTCTCTCCCCAGACTCTCTCTCTCTCTCCACAGTATCTTTCTCTCCCCAGTCTCGCTCTCTCCCCCAATCTCTCTCTCCCCCAGTCACTCTCTCTCCCTCCCCCCGTCTCCCTCTCTCCCCTCAGTCTCTCTCTCCCCCCAGTCTCTTTCTCTCTCCCAGTCTCTCTCGCTTCCCCCAGTCGCTCTCTCACCCTCCCTGTCTCCCTCTCTCCCATCAGCCTCTCTCTCTCTCCCCAGTCTCTTTCTCTCTCCCCAGTCTCTCTCTTTTTCTCCCCTCAGTCTCTCACCCCCCTAGACTCTCTCTCTCTCTCTCTCTCCCCAGTCTCTCTCTCTCTCACCAGTCTCTCTCACTCACCCCAGGCTTTTGCTTTGCGCCCAGTCTCTCTCTCCCCCCCCAGTCTCTCTCGCTCCCCCAGTCTTGCTCTCTTTCTACCCCCAGTCTCTCTCCCCCTAGTCTCTCTCTCCCCTGAGTCTCTCTCTCTCTCTCTCTTTCTCTCTCCCCCTCAGTCTCTCTCTCCACCCCCAGTCTCTCTCGCTCCCCCCAGTTTCTCCCTCTCTCCCACCAGCCTCTATCTCTCCCCCCAGTCTTTCCCTCTTCCCTAGTCTCTCTCCCCCAATTTCTCTCTCCCCCCAGTCTCTCTCTCTCGCCCACCCCCCGCAGTCTCTCTCGCTCCCCCCAGTCGCTCTCTCTCTCTCGCTCGCCCCAGTCTCTCTCTCTCGCCCCAGTGTCTCTCTCTTCCCCCACTCTCTCTCCCCTCACTCTCTCTCATCCTCTCCCACAGTCTCTCTCTCTTCCCTAGTCTCTCGCACTCCCCCCAGTCTTTCTCTCTCCCCACTGTCTCTCTCTCTCTCCACCCAGTCTCTTTCGCTCCCCCCAGTCTCTCTCTCTCCCCCTGTCTCTTTCTCTCCCCCCAGTCTCTCTTGTCTCAATCTCTCTCTCCCCCGAAGTCTCTTTCTCCCCCTGTCTCACTCTCTCCCCCCGCAGTCTTGCTCTCTCCCCTAGTCTCTCTCTCTCCCCAGCCTCTCTCACTCTCCCCAGTCTCGCTCTCTCCCCCCAGTCTCTCTCTCCTCCCAGTCCCTCTCTCTCTCTGCTAGTCTCCCTCTTTCCCCCCAGTCTCTTTCTCTCTCTCATGTTTCTCTCTCCCCCCCGTCTTTCTCTCTTGCCCCAGTCTCTCTCTCTCTCTCACACTAGTATCTCTCTCTCTCTCTCTCTCGCTATCTCTCCCCCAGTCTCTCTCTCTTACCAGTCTCTCTCGCTCCCCCCCCGTCTCTCTCTCTTCCCCCAGTCTCTCTCTCTCCCCAGTCTATCCCTCTCACCACTCAATCTCTCCCCCCAGTCTCTCTCTCTCCCCAGTCTCTCTCTCCCCCCAGTCTCTCTCTCTCTCTCCACCAAGTCTCTCCCTCTCCTCCAGTCTCTCTCGCGCCCTCGTCTCTGTCTTCCCGCAGTCTCTCTCTCTCGCCCCACAATCTCTCTCTCCCTCCAGTCTCTCTCTCTCCCCCAGTCTCTCTCTCTCTCCACAATCTCTCACTCTCCCCCTAGTCTCTCTCTCTCTCTCCCCCCAGTCTCTCTCTCTCTCTCTCTTCCCTAGTCTCTCTCTCTCTCCCCAGTCTCTCTCTCTCTCCCCCCAGTCTTACTCTCTCCCTCAGTCTCTCTCCCCCCCCAGTCTCTCTCTCTCTCCCCAGTCTCTCTCTCTCCCTGGTCTCTCTCTCTCCCCGCAGTCTCTCTCTCTCTCTCTCTCTTCCCCCCAGTCTCCCTCTCTCCCCCTCTCCCCCAGTCTCTCTCTCCCCCCAGTCTCTCACTCTCCCCCCAGTCTCTCTCTCTCCCCCCAATCTCTCTCTCCCCCCAGTCTCTCTCTCCACCCATAGTCTCTCTTTCCTCGCTAATCTCTACCCCCCCAGTCTCTCTTTCCCCCCAGTCTCTCTTTCCCCCCCAGTCTGTTTTTTCACCCCAGTCTCTCTCCCCCAGTTATTCTCCCCCCAGTAGCTATGGCAGCATCCAAAGGGTCCGTTCATATCTAAGCAAAAGCCACAATTTGGAACAATATTTGCTAGAAGGGTGTGATGAAGTTCCCAATGCAGGTTTTGGAACTAGTGTATCTGCCCTTTGGAAAGGAGCAGGCAGTCAGCCAATGCTTGGTCCTGTGATCCTGTCATCAATGTCTAACATTGACATTCAGTTCCATGCTCCTTCCATTACTGTGGCAGCTCTGCTCTGGTGATAAGGGTCGATGCTGACATTTCAGCTGTTCTTACGGCAGATTGATCAACAAGAGGGAATTGTGTAGCTAGTGGAGAAATTTGTCAAACCAGAGATAAGAGATGTGACCTTTTGTGTGTCTTTGAAAAGACCATTGATTGTAGAACCTGCTTCCGATCAGCAAGTGTGTCCACCTGGTGCAGTGCAGAGAGATTTTCATCATCCCTCTAGTCTTGTTCACCATTCTTGTCCACACAGAAAATGACAGACAGTTCCTAATGTGCTGTAAATTTACCCACAATTTGTGAGAATTCAGGTAATAGAAACTGTAATGTTTGTAAGCTTGTAATGTTTGTAGCGCTACATTGTGAATGTGGACGTATTGTGTACTGCAACTACAGAGTTAATAATTAAACAGAAGCAACAGGTTCCCAAGACTTCCGAGAGCTGCCTGCCATGTTAGAAAGCTGTGTGTGTGTGCTTGTGCTCTGTGAATATATCACATTTGGTGGCGAGATAGGATTTTTCGAATGATTTAAAACTAAAATTTTGTTGGTGAAGGATTCAGCCAGCCGACAGAGAGACTTTGGATGTTTCTCTATCTTTGGAAATAGCTACAAAATCCGAGGTAAAATACAGCACACTGTGTGAACAGCTAGAAATCAAAATGGCAGCACCCATAGCAGTAATGGGACACTTAGGTGAATATAAATGCGACCAGGAAAGGTTTAAGGCATATGTGGACCGGCTAGAAATGTATTTCACTGCAAATAATATCATCGAAGTTCCAGAGAATGCAGATCAGAACCGGGCTGTGTTGGAACGGAAGCGAGTATTCTTCTTATCTGCAGCTGGACCTGAATTGTATGAAACGCTGGTAAATCTGCTTGTGCCTGACGAGCCAAAGGACACAACGCTTAAAGAGATTTTAACAAAGCTGGAGCAGCACTATAACCCCAAACTGTTAGAAATTGCTGGAAGCTATCATTTCCATATACGAAATCAAAACACTGATGTAAGTATCAGTGATTACATGGTAGCATTAAAAAAGCTATCTATTCACTGTAATTTCGGAAACTTTCAAAACCGAACATTGCGGGATCGTTTTGTTTGTGGGATGAAAAATGATCGATCAGAAGAAAGTTATTGACGACGGATGACTTGACTTTTGAGATTGCTTGTCAGACAGTGAAGTCGATGGGCATGGCCGATCAATATTCCCGAGAATTTCATAATAATTACAGTCGTCAGTCAACCGAGCTGAATCACCTGCAGGTTCAAAGTAAAAGACGGTGGGGGTCCAAAGTCTCAGAAATTGGAAATTCTAACAGAGCGTCGAAGTCATGCTATAGGTGCCTGGGACAACACATTGCTCAAAGCTGTCCATATGTGAAGGCAAAGTGTTTCTTCTGCAGAAAGACTGGGCATCTTGCGAAGGCATGCCGACTGAAGGGTAAACCGGTTTTTAAAGCTATGAGTCCAGCGTTCAAAGCTATGAGTAGAAATCCAAAAAGACTACATAGCATGGAAGAACAACAACAGGACGTGGAGATGTTCGAGGTATACATCATCAGGAGCTTGAGGTTAACGGACAGCGATTTGGAAAGTATCAAAATCCACATAGAGGTTGCGGGACTCAAGACACCAATGGAATTCGACACGGGTGCATCCGTGAGTGTAGTATCGGAGTCACAATACCGCAATAAATTGTGCGTGATTTCCCTTAGAGAAATCCAAGATGGAGCTGCGAGGCTACTCGGGAGAAAATTCCTCTGGTAGGCCGTATCACCGTACCGGTGAAATATAAAGATCAATTTCAGAACTTGCCTCTAATAGTAGTGAAAGGAGACAAGTCTGCCTTACTAGGAAGAAATTGGTTGAGATCACTGAAGCTTGATTGGAGTGAGATTTTCCGAGTTGAAGCAAGATTTTCATCAAAGGATGATGTTATCAAGAAGTATCTGAAGGTGTTCTGTGAAATGGGCTGTCCGATCAAAGGCTTCAAAGCGAGTGTCAGGGTACAGAAGGACAATAGATCGGTTTACTGCAAGCCACGTTCCATACCATATGCACTCAAGGAGAAAGTTGAGCAAGAACTCAAAAGACTAGAGACTGAGAACATTAATTGTAAGATAGATCAATGTAATTGGGCTACACCTATTGTTGTTATACCTCAGTCCGATGGTAAGGTAAGATTGTGTAAACCAGGTTCTCGAGGGTAATGTCCCCAATACATTGCTGAACATAGAAGATTTGTTCATAACACTGACAGGTGGTCAGATGTTCTCAAAACTGGATCTTACAAATGCCTACTTACAGCTTGAACTAGATGAGGAGTCTAAGTCATGCTTGACTATAAATACTCATCTAGGCCTATATCAATTTAATAGACTACCGTTTGGAGTGTCTACCGCCCCTGCCATGTTCCAAGGGGTGATGAACCAGATTTTGCAAGGTATTGAAGGGGTAGTATGTTAATGACATATTAATTTCAGCATGAAATAGGCAAATTCATATTAACATATTGAATGAAGTCCTCAAACGGCTAGAGAAGCACAGAGTACGAGTGTCTGCTCGCAAGTGTGAGTTATTTCAAAACTCAGTGGAGTACTTAGGGTACAGAGAAGACAAAGATGATTTGCATCCAACCATGGGAAAGCTGGATGCAATCAGAAATGCATCCACTCCCAGGAATGTCACTGAACTTCGTTCATTCTTGGGTCTTTTGAACTATTATGGGAAGTTCCTACCAAATTTGGCTACAGTATTACATCCACTGAATGATCTGTTGAAAAAACAGGTCCATTGGAAGTGGTCAAAAGAATGCGAGACAGCATTCAAGGAGTGTAAAAGCAAATTAGTAGAGAGCACCATGTTAGTTCACTATGACATATCTGACGAGATTAAGCTAGCATGTGATGCCTCTCCATATGGAGTTGGGGCAGTAATCTCTCATGTATTACATAGTGGGGAGGAGAGACCAATTGCCTTTGCTTCATGCACTCTCAGTGCCAGTGAGAGTAATTATGCACAAATTGAAAGGGAAGCTTTGGCATTAATTTTTGGGGTCAAGAAATTTCACAAATACTTGTATGGTTGTAAGTTTACCATCGTTACGGACCATAAGCCACTAACAGCAATTCTCCATCAAAGTCTCCAGTTCCAACATTAGCTGCAGCCCGAATGCAGAGATGGGCTTTGATTTTGTCAGCATATACATATGATATTGAATACAGACGATCAGCTGATCACAGTAATGCTGGTGCAATGTCTAGATTGCCTTCCCCATTACAAGTTACATTTGATAGGGAAGAAGTGTTTTATTTTTCATACATTAATGAACTGCCAGTTACAACTGAAGAGATTAGTAGAGCAACCAAACGTGAATCAGTGACGTCAAAGGTGTATGATTGTATTGCAAATGGATGGCCAAACCATGTAACTGACAAAGATATTCATCCATTCTTCATTCGAAGGAATGAATTATCAGTCGATAAAGATTGTACCATGTGGGATGCAAGAGTGATTATACCAAATATATTCAGGTCCAAATTATTAGGAGACCTCCATGACCAGCACCTGGGAAAGTGCTTGACCATGAGTTTTGCACACAGTTACTTATGGTGGCCAGGTCTTGATAAAGAGATAGAGTAGAAACATAGAAACATAGAAAATAGGTGCAGGAGTAGGCCATTCGGCCCTTCTAGCCTGCACCGTAATTCAATGAGTTCATGGCTGAACATGCAACTTCAGTACCCCATTCCTGCTTTCTCACCATACCCCTTGATCCCCCTAGTAGTAAGGCCTACATCTAACTCCTTTTTGAATATATTTAGTGAATTGGCCTCAACAACTTTCTGTGGTAGAGAATTCCACAGGTTCACCACTCTCTGGGTGAAGAAGTTTATCCTCATCTCGGTCCTAAATGGCTTACCCCTTATCCTTAGACTGTGACCCCTGGTTCTGGACTTCCCCAACATTGGGAACATTCTTCCTGCATCTAACCTGTCTAAACCCATCAGAATTTTAAACGTTTCTATGAGATCCCCTCTCATTCTTCTGAACTCCAGTGAATACAAGCCCAGTTGTTCCAGTCTTTCTTGATATGTCTGTCCCGCCATCCCGGGAATCAGTCTGGTGAACCTTCGCTGCACTCCCTCAATAGCAAGAATGTCCTTCCTCAAGTTAGGAGACCAAAAATGTACACAATACTCCAGGTGTGGCCTCACCAAGGCCCTGTACAACTATAGTAACACCTCCCTGCCCCTGTACTCAAATCCCCTCGCTATGAAGGCCAACATGCCATTTGCTTTCTTAACTGCCTGCTGTACCTGCATGCCAACCTTCAATCACTGATGTACCATGACACCCAGGTCTCGTTGCACCTCCCCTTTTCCTCATATGTCACCATTCATATAATAGTTTGTCTCTCTGTTTTTACCACCAAAGTGGATAACCTCACATTTATCCACATTATACTTCATCTGCCATGCATTTGCCCACTCACCTAACCTATCCAAGTCACTCTGCAGCCTCATAGCATCCTTCCCGCAGCTCACACTGCCACCTAACTTAGTGTCATCCACAAATTTGGAGATACTACATTTAATCCCCTCATCTAAATCATTAATGTACAATGTAAACAGCTGGGGCCCCAGCACAGAACCTTGCGGTACCCCACTAGTCACTGCCTGCCATTCTGAAAAGTACCCATTTACTCCTACTCTTTGCTTCCTGTCTAACAAACAGTTCTCAATCCATGTCAGCACACTAACCCCAATCTTATGTGCTTTAACTTTGCACATTAATCTCTTGTGTGGGACCTTGTCGAAAGCCTTCTGAAAGTCCAAATACACCACATCAACTGGTTCTCTCTTGTCCACTCTACTGGAAACATCCTCAAAAAATTCCAGAAGATTTGTCAAGCATGATTTCCCTTTCACAAATCCATGCTGACTTGGACCTATCATGTCACCTCTTTCCAAATGCGCTGCTATGACATCCTTAATAATTGATTCCATCATTTTACCCACTACCGATGTCAGGTTGACCGGTCTATAATTCCCTGTTTTCTCTCTCCCTCCTTTTTTAAAAAGTGGGGTTACATTGGCTACCCTTCACTCCATAGGAACTGATCCAGAGTCTATGGAATGTTGGAAAATGACTGTCAATACATCCGCTATTTTCAAGGCCACCTCCTTAAGTACTCTGGGATGCAGACCATCAGGCCCTGGGGATTTATCGGACTTCAATCCCATCAATTTCCCCAACACAATTTCCTGACTAATAAGGATTTCCCTCAGTTCCTCCTTCTTACTAGACCCTCTGACCCCTTTTATATCCGGAAGGTTGTTTGTGTCCTCCTTAGTGAATACCGAATCAAAGTACTTGTTCAATTGGTCTGCCATTTCTTTGTTCCACTTTATGACTTCCTCTGATTCTGACTGCAGGGGACCTACATTTGTCTTTACTAACCTTTTTCTCTTTACATATCTATAGAAGCTTTTGCAGTCCGTTTTGTACATCATGGGTCAGTGTACGACATGTCAATCGGTGAGCAAGCAACCACCACCAGTACCATTACAGTCATGGAAATGGCCTCCCAGGATGTGGTAAAGGCTACATATTGATTTTGCTGAGTTAGAAGGACAACAATTGTTCATTGTGATTGATAGCCATTCGAAGTGGGTTGAGGTGTTTCCAATGTGGAAAATAACAATAAGTAAAACATTGGACATTTTGCGAAGATTATTTTCTACATTTGCCGCAGAATCCTTTGTGCATACCTCAAAAGTATTGGGGGGAGGGGTTCTGTGTAACATTTGGTGATCGCATTGTGCACGCCCCTCAATACTGCCCCGAAGTGTGAACATTGATTAGTTTTGGAGTTCTGTGCTGCTTTGTCCCCTGTGATGACAAAGTTAGTTTACTGTTAGTTCTTTATCAGCCCTTCCAGAAAATCAGAACTGAGGTTCTCCAGCTGTGGGTAATGTGGGATAAACTAAACAGGAAAAGGACGAGTCAAAGGTGAAGGAGACGAACAGAGAGGTTGGCAGACAGAAGTGACCAGTACTACAGGTGATAAAAGAGACAGACAAACAGGTAGAAATAGGCAGGACATATAGACAGCCATAAGCAACAGAGGGAGAACGATTGAGAGAGAAACAGACAGGACGAGACAGAGAGAGTGACAGAGAGAGGCAGAAAAAAGAAAGAAAGACTTGCATTTATATAGCATCATTCACAACCACCGGACGTCCCAAAGTGCTTTACAGCCAATGAAGAACTTTTGGAGTGTAGTCACTGTTGTAATGTGGGAAACAGGGCAGACAATCTGCGCACAGCAAGCTCCCACAAACAACAATGTGATAATGACCAGATAATCTATTTTTGTTTTGTCGATTGAGGGATAACTCAGTGGAGCTGTTTTTTGTTTGTTCGGTTAAGAGCAGGGCGAGATGAAAGATAACTGTAATCAGGACAGTCGCCTCACCAATCCCTGAGGGTAAAGAGTCATTGAGAAACTGTACCAGGGATTCTGCACACAAGATCCAGATCATCCTACTGATAACTCTGGCTCAACACTCGATGGTTCAGCCAATGTTTGAACACATGTGGAGGGATTTGAGAGGCAGGAGACTCGGAGCGAGAGGCCCACAGGCAGGGGGAGAGACATGTGATGCTTTGCTGATAAAGTTCTCTGTAGATTGTATTGGAGTCACACAGGGTGTGGAGCTGCAGACTCTGCTGCTCTTGGTATAAGCACGGCTCTCTGAACTTCCGCTCTGGTCATGGCCTGGTGGAACAACTAGAGGCCGGCCGGTTCCATCAAACACCTTAGACAGTAGACCCTGACATGGAGAAGGCCACCTTCATCCAATGGACTGGTCGGTGCGGCTATGGAGTGTATTGAGTTAAGGAGCATGGAGTGGCTCTCCTGTGAAGTTTACCCAGCAAGGTTACATATAAATGTGACTCTCTAATGCATGTGCATAAGCTCCCTGGCCAGAACTGTAGCTTTCTCAAATTTGCAACATTTGGTATGCAAGCCCTGTATTTCTAGGTAAAGCAATCTGAACCATTGTTCCTCCAAACCTTGCAAATGCAACACACCATTTCCTTTCATATTTTGTTCTTCAACATAGAATGAGGAGGTTTTCCACTGAGATCATTGCAGGAGGCAGAATAATTCTGCTGGGTTCACTAGGGAAGCTTTAGTTGCTCCATTGTGATTACTGGAGGGATGGAGTGTGTCCGTTGGGATTACTGGAGGGATGGAGTGTGTCCGATGGAATTATTGGAGGGATGGAGTGTGTCCGTTGGGATTACTGGAGGGATGGAGTGTGTCCGTTGGGATTACTGGAGGATGCACAATATCCTTCAATGGGTCCATTAATAGAGCCATGGCCCTGGGTGATGGTGATCCACGCTGAGCAGGAGTGCCACCTGCTCCATCTTCAGTCTGTGCCAATAGCCGATCTCAGCCCTGCACATAGGCGGTGGTCTCAGTGGCCACGGTCTGGGGAGTGGAGTGATGGGAAGTGGGGTGGAGGCCGGGAAGGGAAGTGGGGTGAGGTTGGATAAAGTGGAGGGGAGGGAGGCATCTCATCCCAACATGCTCACAGTCAATGAATTATTTTTGAAATGTAGTCACTGTTGTAATGTTGGAAACACAGCAGCCAATTTGCATATGGCAAGCTGCCACAAACAGCAAACAGCCAAAACGTATTGGAAAATAACAGCTTGTTAACGACACATAGCGTTATTAATGCACAAATAGGCCAAGAGGTTGAGGGGATGAAGTTACGCTGTGAGCTATGAATCTGTGGAACTAGCTGATTCACAGCGTTTGCTGTTTGCTTCACATAAATGGCATCTCGCCCTCAGTCTCCTCGTATTTTTTAAGATCTCACTGGAATAGCCTATTAAACTGGCCGTAGAAAGATAAGACTGGTAATTAAGAGCATAAGTACCCTTTAACGATGTGATAATTGTTAATGCAATGCCAATCAATCTCTCTGGCCCACAGAGGGAACCATCTAAATTGTTGAGTCTCATTCCTGCATAATTTTAAAAATGTTTTCTAACATTCCTTTCTGTCTCTTTTCCCCCTTAATCCAATCTTCCTTCCCCTCTCTTTATTTTTCATTCTGTACCTGATTTATCTCTAACTCACCCACTTTCCTCCTCGGTCATTCACTATCCGTAAATCAGATGGATTGTGGAGATAGACTGTTGGTTGTCACTCACTCGGGCCCCAGGCGCCCTGCGCCGTTATCAGCTCACACACCCAGCAAGTTACAGCACAAAACATTTCCACCCGAGGGGTGCAGATAATATTAAAACATATCAGAGCAGGAATAGGCCATTGTGCCCTCGAGCCTGCTCCACCATTCAATAAGATCATGGCTGATCTGATCATGGACTCAGCTCCACTTCCCCGCCCGCTCCCCATAACCTTCACTCCCTTTCCAACTAAGTTATTTTTAAAAATTCGTTCCGGTATGTGGGCATCACTGGCAAGGCCAGCATTTATTGCCCATCTGTAATTGCCCCTTGAGAAGGTGGTGGTAAGCTGCCTTCTTGAACTGCTGCAGTCCGTGTGGTGAAGGTGCTCCCACAATGCTGTGAGGGAGGGAGTTCCAGGATTTTGACCCAGCGACGATGAAGGAACGGCAATAAATTTCCAAGTCAGGATAGTGTGTAACTTGGAGGGAAACGTGGAGGTGGTGGTGTTTCCATGTGTCTGCTGCCCTTGTCCTTGAAGGTGGTAGAGGTCGCAGGTTTGGGAGGTGCTGCCGAAGAAGCCTTGGAGAGTTGCTGCAGTGCATCTTGTAGATGGTGCACACTGCAGCCACGGTGCGCCGGTGGTGGAGGGAGTGAATGTTGAAGGTGGTGGATGGGGTGTCAATCAAGTGGGCTGCTTTGTCCTGGATGGTGCCGAGCTTCTTGAGTGTTGTTGGAGCTGCACTCATCCAGGCAAGTGGAGAATATTCCATCACACTCCTGACTTGTGCCTTGTAGATGATGGAAAGGCTTTGGGGAGTCAGGAAGTGAGACACTCGCCACAGAATACCCAGCCTCTGACCTGCTCTTGTACCCACAGTATTTATGTGGCTGGTCCAGTTAAGTTTCTGGTCAATGATGACCCCCAGGATGTTGATGGTGAGGGATTTGGCGATGGTAATGCCGCTGAATATTAAGGGGAGATGGTTAGACTCTCGCTTGAAGGAGATAGTCATTGCCTGGCGCTTGTGTGGCGCGAATGTTACTTGCCACTTATCAGCCCAAACTTGAATGTTGTCCAGGTCTTGCTGTATGTGGGCATGGACTGCTTCATTATCTGAGGAGTTTTTGACCTTATGATGGTGGGAAGGTCATTGATGAAGCAGCTGAAGATGGTTGGGCCTAGGACACTGCCCTGAGGAACTCCTACAGCAATATCCTGGGGCTAGGATGATTGACCTAGCATAGAAATAAAAAAGGGAAGGTGGCTCAACCGTGGCTATCAAAGGAAATCAGGGATAGTATTAAAGCCAAGGAAGTGGCATACAAATTGGCCAGAAATAGCAGCGAACCTGGGGACTGGGAGAAATTTAGAACTCAGCAGAGGAGGACAAAGGGTTTGATTAGGGCAGGGAAAATGGAGTATGAGAAGAAGCTTGCAGGGAACATTAAGACGGATTGCAAAAGTTTCTATAGATATGTAAAGAGAAAAAGGTTAGTAAAGACAAATGTAGGTCCCCTGCAGTCAGAATCAGGGGAAGTCATAACGGGGAACAAAGAAATGGCGGACCAATTGAACAAGTACTTTGGTTCGGTATTCACGAAGGAGGACACGAACAACCTACCGGTTATAAAAGGGGTCGGGGGGTCTAGTAAGGAGGAGGAACTGAGGGAAATCCTTATTAGCCGGGAAATTGTGTTGGGGAAATTGATGGGATTGAAGGCCGATAAATCCCCAGGGCCTGATGGACTGCATCCCAGAGTACTTAAGGAGGTGGCCTTGGAAATAGTGGATGCGTTGACAGTCATTTTCCAACATTCCATTGACTCTGGATCAGTTCCTATGGAGTGGAGGGTAGCCAATGTAACCCCACTTTTTAAAAAAGGAGGGAGAGAGAAAACAGGGAATTATAGACCGGTCAGCCTGACATCGGTAGTGGGTAAAATGATGGAATCAATTATTAAGGATGTCATAGCAGTGCATTTGGAAAGAGGTGACATGATAGGTCCAAGTCAGCATGGATTTGTGAAAGGGAAATCATGCTTGACAAATCTTCTGGAATTTTTTGAGGATGTTTCCAGTAGAGTGGATAAGGGAGAACCAGTTGATGTGGTATATTTGGACTTTCAGAAGGCGTTCGACAAGGTCCCACACAAGAGATTGATGTGCAAAGTTAGAGCACATGGGATTGGGGGTAGTGTACTGACATGGATTGAGAACTGGTTGTCAGACAGGAAGCAAAGAGTAGGAGTAAATGGGTACTTTTCAGAATGGCAGGCAGTGACTAGTGGGGTACCGCAAGGTTCTGTGCTGGGGCCCCAGCTGTTTACACTGTACATTAATGATTTAGATGAGGGGATTAAATGTAGTATCTCCAAATTTGCGGATGACACTAAGTTGGGTGGCAGTGTGAGCTGCGAGGAGGATGCTGTGAGGCTGCAGAGCGACTTGGATAGGTTAGGTGAGTGGGCAAATGCATGGCAGATGAAGTATAATGTGGATAAATGTGAGGTTATCCACTTTGGTGGTAAAAACAGAGAGACAGACTATTATCTGAATGGTGACAGATTAGGAAAAGGGGAGGTGCAAAGAGACCTGGGTGTCATGGTACATCAGTCATTGAAGGTTGGCATGCAGGTGCAGCAGGCGGTTAAGAAAGCAAATGGCATGTTGGCCTTCATAGCAAGGGGATTTGAGTACAGGGGCAGGGAGGTGTTGCTACAGTTGTACAGGGCATTGGTGAGGCCACACCTGGAGTATTGTGTACAGTTTTGGTCTCCTCACCTGAGGAAGGACATTCTTGCTATTGAGGGAGTGCAGCGAAGGTTCACCAGACTGATTCCCGGGATGGCGGGACTGACCTATCAAGAAAGACTGGATCAACTGGGCTTGTATTCACTGGAGTTCAGAAGAATGAGAGGGGACCTCATAGAAACATATAAAATTCTGACAGGGTTAGACAGGTTAGATGCAGGAAGAATGTTCCCAATGTTGGGGAAGTCCAGAACCAGGGGTCACAGTCTAAGGATAAGGGGTAAGCCATTTAGGACCGAGATGCGGAGGAACTTCTTCACCCAGAGAGTGGTGAACCTGTGGAATTCTCTACCACAGAAAGTTGTTGAGGCCAATTCACTAAATATATTCAAAAAGGAGTTAGATGAGGTCCTTACTGCTAGGGGGATCAAGGGGTATGGCGAGAAAGCAGGAATGGGGTACTGAAGTTGAATGTTCAGCCATGAACTCATTGAATGGCGGTGCAGGCTAGAAGGGCCGAATGGCCTACTCCTGCACCTATTTTCTATGTTTCTATGTTTCTATGACCTCCAACCACCACAACCACCACCTTTGTGCTAGTTATGTCTCCAGCCAGTGGAGAGCTTTCCCCCTGACTCCCATTGACTTCAGTTTTATTCGGGCTCCTTGATGCCACACTCGGTCAAATGCTGCCTTGATGTCAAGGGCAGTCACTCTCACCTCACCTCTGGAATTCAGCTCTTTTGTCCATGTTTGGACCAAGGCTTAATGAGGTCTGGAGCTGAGTGGTCCTGGCAGAACCCAAACAGGGCATCGGTGATCAGGTTATTGGTGAGTAAGTGCCACTTGATAGCACTGTCAACAACACCTTCCATCACTTTCTGATGATTATGAGTAGACTGAAGGGGTAGTAATTGGACGGGTTGGATTTGCCCTGATTTTTGTGGACAGGACATACTTTTTCCACATTGTCGGGTAGATGTACTTGAACAGCTTGGCTAGAGGCGCGGCTAGTTCTGGATTACTTCTGCCAATGCTGTCATGAACAAATGCATCTGCAACAGGTAGATTGGTGAGGACGAGGTCAAGTAAGTTTTTCTCTCATGTTGGTTCTCTCACCACCTGTCGCAGGCCCAGTCTGGCAGCTATATCCTTCAGGACTCGGCCAGCTCGGTCAGTAATGGTATTACCAAGCCACTCTTCGTGATGGACATTGAAGTCCCCCACCAAGAGTACATTCTGTGCCCTTGCTACCCTCAGTGCTTCTTCAGAGTGGTGTTCAACTTGGAGGAGTACTGATTCACCAGCTGAGGGAGGGCGGTAGGTGGTAATCAGCAGGAGGTTTCCTTGCCCATGTTTGACCTGAAGCCATGAGACTTCATGGAGTCAGGGGTCAATGTTGAGGACTCCCAGGACCACTCCCGCCCGATTGTGTACCACTGTGCCGCCACCTCAGGTAGATCAGTCCTTGGTGGGACAGGATATACCCAGGGATGGTGATAGAGGAGTCTGGGACATTGACTGAAAGGTGTGATTCTGTGAGTATGACTATGTTAGCCTGTTGCTCAACCAGTATGTGGGTCAGCTCTCCCAATTTTAGCACAAGTCCCAGATGTTGGTGAGGAGGACTTTCCAGGGTCGACTGGGCTGGGTGTGCCTTTGTCATGTCCATAGCCGGTGCCGAGGTCGATGCCGGGTGGGCCATCTGGTTTTATTCTTATTATTGTTTGTTGTAGTGGTTTATTACAACTGATATGTGGAGGCCCCGACCTGTGAGAGACCATCAGCGGCAGGTCAGGGCCATAAAAGGAGCAGCGAGCGGCGGCCATGGGCACTGTGGAGGGATAACACGGCAAGGTACAGCGCGAGCTGGTGCAGGAGGGCAACGGCAGCGAAGAGTGACGTCATCAAGGTCCAGGTCGATGATTGGAGCATGGGCAAGTACAGCAGGAGCAGCAAGGTCGGGGCGAAGGAGCGGTGAGAGACTGCAGAGGGACGTGATCGGGGCCCAGGAGATGCAAGGGCCCAGGGGCAGCACGGACCAGCCCACACTGTGATATATGTGTGCATTAGGTCCATGCAGCAGAGCAGGTCTCCAGTCGTCCTGGGTAATCCTTGCCACTGGACCAAGACCTGGCTCTGTCAAGCCCGTGTGGTGGCTGGTGTACAATGGCCACCACACAGGCTTAAAAAAAGTTTAAAAAATCCATGCACAAGCATCTTCCACCCTTCAGGATATAGTTCAGGTCTGGAATATTAGGTCCTTCATTGAAACACCTGTGAACTCATCCCTTTTTGGCGTGGAAGCCTATGATGATGATTACAACTGAGTGTCTCACTGGGCCCTTTCAGAGGGCAGTTATGAGTCAACCACATTGATGTGGGTCTGGAGTCACATGTAGGCCAGACCGGGTAAGGACGACACATTTCCTTCCCTTAAGGACATTAGTGAACAAGATGGGTCTTTATGACAATCCGATAGTTTCATGGTCACTGTTACTGACACTAGCTTTTTAATTCTAGATTTATTTAACTAACTGAATTAAAATTCCACAGCTACCGTGGTGGGATTTGAACTCACATCTCCGGATTATTAGTCCAGGCTTCTTGATTACTAGTTCTGTAATTTAACCACTATACTACTGTTCCCGAAGGCTAACTAATGGCGCGAGATGTACCGCTCCTGATAGATTTGGCCCAATGCCTCACCCAAACAACTGCACCTCTGACAGTGCCACACTCCCTCAGTACTGCACTGAAGTGCCAGCCTGGATAATGTGCTCAAGTCTCTGGACTGAGGCTTGAACTCACAACTTTCTGTCCAAGAGGTGAGAGTGCTCACTCTGAGCCAAGGCTGACACAAACTAAATGTCCACTCCTGGTTCACTGTCCCCTGCTGGACAGCGAGCACATGTGGTTGTTCATTGAGGATTGGCTGGAGCTGGTCCCATGTGAATAGTTTGCCAGCATTTACTGCGCAAGCTCACACACGGAGATTGTCCGCTTGGTATTAGGATGCAGCCAGCGTCCATGGAACAATATCCCAGCACTTCCTCCGGGAAGTCTTGGCCCTCGGGGAAGGTAACTGGAGGAAATAAAGGGAGATAGTCAAAGGGTCAGGACTGAGGGTACAACACAAAGCACACCACAAAATGAGAAGCCATACACTGGACTGGAAATGATCTTATCACCAGATTCTCCATCCCTAACTTCCTTCCTCCATTCCCGCAACCCTTGTGCAATTCCCACCCTTTCAGGGTGGAGTTTGGTCAGCCTCAGAAATCAATCTGTTCCGTCAAATGTTTTTGTTCAGGGCAATATTCTAATTTCATTCCTGCTCCTTTAAAGAGAATCCTCGACCTTTGCTCCAGAGTTAGGACCAAAATCCCGAGGTTCGCTCCTGGCTCACAAGCACTTGCCTCGGTGCTGTGATGTCTGCCTCCTTCATATCTGCTGAATATTCATAGAAGGAGACAGGAATGTAAAATGGAGAGCGTTCAGTTGTTTAGATTGCATTTCATTCTTTTCTACTAACTTGTGTCTGGATATTGGGACTGTAGTGTTGCAACATTGGAATTTAGACATGTTAATGTCCTCTTAACCCTTACTCATCATCACAGGCAGTACCTCGAAATCGAGGAAGACTTGCTTCCACTCTAAAAGTGAGTTCTCAGGTGACTGTATAGTCCAATACGAGAGCCACAGTCTCTGTCACAGGTGGGACAGACAGTGGTTGGAGGAAAGGGTGGGTGGGACTGGTTTGCCGCACGCTCTTTCTGCTGCCCGCGCTTGATTTCTGCATGCTCTCGGCGATGAGACTCGAGGTGCTCAGCGCCCTCCCGGATACACTTCCTCCACTTAGGGCGGTCTATGGCCAGGGACTCCCAGGTGTCAGTGGGGATGTCGCATTTTATCAGGGAGGCTTTCAGGGTGTCCTTGAAACATTTCCTCTGCCCATTTGGTGTTCGCTTGCCCAACGGAGCTGGTCAAGTGTGGTCAGTGCTTCAATGCTGGGGATGTTGGCCTGATCGAGGACACTAATGTTGGTGCGCTGTCCTCCCAGGGGATTTGCAGGATGTTGCGGAGACATCGTTGGTGGTATTTCTCCCGTGATTTGAGGTGTCTAATGTACATGGTCCACGTCTTTGAGCCATACAGGAGGGCGGGTATCACTACAGCCTTGTAGACCACAAGCTTGGTGCCAGATTTGAGGGCCTGATCTTCGAACACTTTATTCCTCAGGTGGCCGAAGGCTGCGCTGGCGCACTGGAGGTGATGTTGAACCTTGTCATCGATGTCTGCCCTTGCTGATAATAGGCTCCCGAGGTATGGAAAATGGTCCACGTTGTCCAGGGCCGTGCCATGGATCTTGATGGCTGGGGGGCAGTGCTATGTGGCGGGGTCAGGTTGGTGGAGGACCTTTGTCTTACGGATGTTTAGCGTAAGACCCATGCTTTCATACGCCTCGGTGAAGATGTTGACTATGACTTGGAGTTCAGCCTCTGAATGTGTGCAGACGCAAGCGTCGTCCACGTACTGTAGCTCGACGACAGAAGATGGGACGGTCTTGATTACTACTATTACTTGATTACTAGCAGCAAACAGTTGTATGCAGCTAACAAACCAGGCCCTGGCAATCACACAATAACCAATTAGGCCTCAGTAAATTCAGCATATAAGTTATGTATAAACGTTGAAGACATTCCTTATTTTAAAGGAGATCGTAATAGTAATTAATCTACCCGTTGACAGGTGATGCAAAGCAGGTGGCAACCGTCAGAGAAGGACACTTATTCTCATTAAAGGGGCAGCCCACAAAAAACCATGGAAAGGGTGAAAAGAACCTTTTGATAGTTATCCTGAAGCTACTTTTAGTTGCCAGATAAAGTGCTGAGAGGCATACGTGATGTACATGTAACATTAATAAGTCACGAGCAAGATAGGTCTTTGAAATGTCATTTCCCACCAGAGCAATGGCCATCAAGAAGAACAAAAGGGAGTTGAAGTAAAAACGGAAAATGCTGGAAATACTCATCTGTGGCGAGAGAAGAAGAGTTAATGTTTCAGGCTGATGACCTTTCATCAGAATTGGAAGAACCAAATAACAGCCGAAATTTTCTGGCGTCTGTGCGGCCGCGATCGGAGTGGGTCAGGGTGGGAAATTTTAAATAATTTGGAGCGGGTCAGGAACCCGCTGCCATCCTGCCCTCATGCGCCTTTCCCTCAGCGCGTTTCCGGTGGGGCAGCGACCCGACTGGCAGAGGTGGGCGGCCTGATTCAATCATTACCAACTTGTTGTCAGATCCTTAAGTGCCTTTTTCAGATTTTCAAATATCCCTGGCTGCCCACGGGATTCATGCAGCTCGGGAACCACGTCTATCAGCCTGAGGCGGGAGTTGAGTGGCCATTGATCCAGCTGATTAATTGTCAGCATGAAATGTACTATAAAACCATCCACCTCACAGCTGATCACTTTCCCCAGGCAGAAGCTGTTTCTGGCTACATTCACAACACATAATTAACTTTCTACAGACTACAAGTGTTTGCAGCAAAGTCACCCTCCGGTCTCACCTCATTGGTAAAACTTATCACACCATTGACCGATTGCTTCTGTCATTTCGACTTGGCCTGCATCTATTCCAGCAGCATGGGTGCCGTTTATACTGTGTCCCCTTGGTCCTCAGAATCAGATCACGATGAACCCCAACACCAGCAGCACCAACAACAACACCACCAACCTTCTCCTCAACGCACTGATGCTGCACAGGACAGAGAGCACGTTGCACATTGCTTGATCAAGACCTCCAGCCTAGAGAGACGAGTGGACACACCTTATCAGTAGCTGTCAAAGTCACCAGCGCCCTCACTCTCTTCACCTCAGGCCCCCTCCAAGGGTCTGCAGCAGACATTTGCGGCATCTCGGAGTTGGCCGCCCACAGCTCCATCATTTGGTCACCGATATCCTCTTTGACAAGTCAGCCAATTAGATCAACTTTGCCACAGATGAAGCCAGTGTTACTGAGCTGGTGCTTAGCTTTGCCACTCTGGATGGCTTCCCACGAGTGCAGGGCATCATTGACTGTACACGTGTGGCCATCAGGGCACCCTACCATCACCCAGGAGTCGTTTTCAACTGCAAGGGCTTTCACTCCCACAATGTGCAGCTCGTCTGCAACCACAGGAAGATCCATCATCATGCATGTGTGCACAAAATTCCCTGTCAGTTGTCATGACTCTTTCATCCTTCACCAGTCCACCCTCCCTCAGCTCTGCACTACTCCAAACAGATGTTCCACTGGCTGCTTGGAGACGTGGGCCACCCACTGATGGCATGGCTCATGACCCTCTTGAGGAGGCCAAGTACTGAGGCCCAGGAGAGATACAATGAAAACCACATTTCCGCCAGATGTGTTATAGAGCAGACAATAGGCATGCTGGAAATGTGCTTCACCTGCCTTGACCGATCTGGAAGAGCCCTTCAGTACGCACCAACCAGGGTCTCCAGAATCGTCCTGGTCTGCTCTGTGCTGCACAACATAGTCATTATCATCATAAGCAGTCCTTCAGAATCGAGAAAGACTTGCTTTCACTCTTAAAATGAGTTCTTAGGTGGCTGAATAGTCCAATGCGAGAACCACAGTCCCTGTCACAGGTGGGACAGATAGTCATTGAGGGAAGGAGAGGGTGGGACTGGTTTGCCGCACGCTCTTTCCACTGCCTGCGCTTGGTTTCTGTACGCTCTCGGCAATGAGACTCGAGGTGCTCAGTGCCCTTCTGGATGCACTTTCTCCAACTCGGGCGGCCTTTGGCCAGGGACTCCCAGGTGTCAGTGGGGATGTTGCCCTTTTACCAGGGAGGCATTGAGGGTGTCCTTGTAACATTTCTGCTGCCCACCTTTGGCTCGTTTGCCGTGAAGGAGTTCCGAGTAGAGCGCTTGCTTTGGGAGTCTTGTGTCAGACATACGAACAATGTGGCCTGCCCAGCGGAGCTGATCAAGTGTGTTCAGTGCTTCAATGCTGGGGATGTTGGCCTGGTCGAGGACGCTAACATTGGTGTGTCTGTCCTCCCAGGGGATTTGTAGAATCTTGTGGAGACATCGTTGGTGGTATTTCTCCAGCGACTTGAGGTGACCATGTCTCTGAGCCATACTAGTGGGCGGGTATTACTACCCTGTAGACCATGAGCTTGGTGGCAGTTTTGAGGACCTGGTCTTCAAACACTCTTTTCCTCAGGCGGCCAAAGGCTGCACTGGCACACTGAAGGCGGTGTTGAACCTCATTGGCAATGTCCGCTCTTGTTGATAAGAGCCTCCTGAGGTATGGGAAGTGGTCCACATTGTCCAGCGCCGCACCGTGGATCTCCAGCAAGCTCCTCGCTAGAGTGGAACTAAATTACAGAACCAGTGGGAACCTGTTCAAACTTCGCCGTCTCCAGGCCAAGTCTAGAACACCCCAACCACTGTCATCGAGCTATAGTACGCGGACGACGCCTGCATCAGCGCACATACAGAGGCTGAACTCCAGGACATAGTCGAAGTATTTACTGAGGCGTACGAAAGCATGGACCTTACGCTAAAAATCCGTAAGACAAAGGTCCTCCACCAGCATGTCCTCGCCGCACAGCACAACATAGTACAACAGCGAGGATTACCGTTGCATGGGGAGCAAGACATCGAACGCACAGTCTCTTCATAGGAGATGCAGCAGGAGGAGGAGGAGGAGGAGCTGGAGGAAGACGAGGAGTAGGAAGAGGCGCATCAACTGGCAGATGAGGAGGAGGAGCAGGAACCTGCAGTCCCGATCTCACCAGCACCCGAGCACATTGCTGCCCGGGAGGCCAGCGATGACCTCATCATGGTCAGATTTACATAACTTCACGCATTACAACCATATGGCTGCCACATAGTTACAGAGCAGTGTAACTGGTAACAGGGCAGTGTAAATGGTTACAGAGCAGTGTAAATGTTACAGTGCAGGGTAAATAATTACAGGGCAGTGAAAAAGGTGAAAGGGCAGTGTAAATGGTTACAGAGCAGTGTAACTGGCAGAGTAAATGGTTACAGGGCAGTGTAAATGGTTACAGAGAAGTGTAAATAGTTGTAGAGCAGTGTAAATGGTTACAGAGCAAGTGTAAACGGTTAGAGTGCAGTGTAAATGGTTACAGAGCAGTGTAAATCGTTACAGTGCAGTGTAAATGATTACATAGCAGTGTAAATAGTTACAGAGCTGTGTAAATGGTTACAGAGCAGTGTAAATAGTTACAGAGCAGTGTAAATAGTTACAGAGCAGTGTGAAAGGTTACAGTGCAATGTAAGTTCTTACAGAGCAGTGTAAATGGTTACAGAGCAGTGTAAATGGTTACAGTGCAGTGTAAATGGTTACAGTGTAGTGTAAATGGTTACAGGGCAGTGTAAGTGGTTACAGAGCAGTGTAAATGGTAACAGAACAGTGTAAATGGCTACAGTGCAGTGGAAATGGTTACAGAGCAGTGTAAATGGTTACAGAGCAGTGTAAATGGTTACAGTGCAGTGTAAATGGTTACAGAGCAGTGTAAATGGTTACAGTGCAGTGTAAATGGTTACAGGGCAGAGTAAATGGTTACAGGGCAGTGTAAGTGGTTACAGAGAAGTGCAAATGATTACACAGCAGTATAAATAGTTACAGAGCAGTGTAAATGGTTACAGAGCAGTGTAAATAGTTACAGAGCAGTGTAAATGGTTACAGAGCAGTGTAAATAGTTACAGTGCAGTGTAAATGGTTACAGAGCAGTGTAAATGGTTACAGTGCAGTGTAAATGGTTACAGGGCAGAGTAAATGGTTACAGGGCAGTGCAAGTGGTTACAGAGAAGTGCAAATGATTACACAGCAGTATAAATAGTTACAGAGCAGTGTAAATGGTTACAGAGCAGTGTAAATAGTTACAGAGCAGTGTAAATGGTTACAGAGCAGTGTAAATAGTTACAGAACAGTGTAAATAGTTACAGAGCAGTGTAAATAGTTACAGAGCAGTTTAAATGGTTACGGAGCAGCGTAAATAGTTACAGAGCAGCGTAAATGGTTACAGAGCAGTGTAAGTGGTTACAGAACAGAGTAAGTGATTAAAATTCAGTGTAAATAGTTACAGTGCCATGTAAATTGTTACAGTGCAGTGTAAAAAGTCACACAGCAGTGTAAATGGTTACAGAGCAGTGTAAATGGTTACAGTGTTGTGTAAATGGTTACAGAGCAGTGTAAATGGTTACAGGGCAGTGTAAGTGGTTACGGAGCCATGTAAATAGTTACAGAGCAGCGTAAATGGTTACAGAGCAGTGCAAATGATTACACAGCAGTATAAATAGTTACAGAGCAGTGTAAATAGTTACAGAGCAGTGTAAATGGTTACGGAGCAGCGTAAATAGTTACAGAGCAGTGTAAGTGGTTGCAGAACAGAGTAAGTGATTAAAGTTCAGTGTAAATAGTTACAGTGCAGTGTATATAGTTACAGTGCCGTGTAAATGGTTACAGTGCAGTGTAAAAAGTTACACAGCAGTGTAAATGGTTACAGAGCAGTGTAAATGGTTACAGCGCACTGTAAATGGTTACAGAGCAGTGTAAATAGTTACAGTGTTGTATAAATGGTTACAGAGCAGTGTAAATGGTTACAGGGCAGTGTAAGTGGTTATGGAGCCGCGTAAATAGTTACAGAGCAGCGTAAATGGTTACAGAGCAGTACAAATGATTACACAGCAGTATAAATAGTTACAGAGCAGTGTAAATGGTTACAGAGCAGTGTAAATAGTTACAGAGCAGTGTAAATGGTTACGGAGCAGCGTAAATAGTTACAGAGCAGCGTAAATGGTTACAAAGCAGTGTAAGTTGTTACAGAACAGAGTAAGTGATTAAAGTTCAGTGCAAATAGTTACAGTGCAGTGTATATAGTTACAGTGCCGTGTAAATGGTTACAGTGCAGTGTAAAAAGTTACACAGCAGTGTAAATAGTTACAGAGCAGTGTAAATGGTTACATGGCAGTGTAAATGGTTACAGAGCAGTGTAAATGGTTTCAGGGCAGTGTAAGTGGTTACAGAGAAGTGCAAATGATTACACAGCAGTATAAATAGTTACAGAGCAATGTAAATGGTTCCAGAGCACTGTGAATAGTTACAGAGCAGTGTAAGTGGTTACAGTTCAGTGTAAATAGTTACAGAGCAGTGTATACAGTTACAGTGCTGTGTAAATGGTTACAGTGCAGTGTAAATAGTTACACAGCAGTGCAAATGGTTATAGAGCAGTGTCAATGGTTACAGAGCAGTGTAAATAATTACAGTGCTCTGTAAATGGTTACAGGACAGTGTAAATGGTATCAGAGCAGTGTAACTGGTTACAGGGCATGTAAATGGTTACAGAGCAGTATAAATAGTGACAGGGCAGCGTAAATAGTTACAGAACAGTGTAAATGGTTACAGGGCAGTGGAAATGGTTACAAAGCAGTGTAAATGAATGCAGAGCAGTGTAAATGGTTACAGAGCAGTGTAAATGGTTACAGAGCAGTATAAATAGTTACAGTGCCATGTAAATGGTAACAGGGTAGTGTAAATAGTTGCACAGCAGTGTAAATAGTTAAAGAGCAGTATAAATGGTCACAGAGCAGTGTAAATAGTTACAGGGCAGTTTAAATGGTTACAGAACAGTGTAAATGGTTACAGAGCAGTGTAAATGGTTCCAGGTCAGTATAAATGGTTACAGGGCAGTGTAAATGGTTACGGACCAGTGTACATAGTTACAGAGCAGTGTAAATAGTTCCAGAGCAGTGTAACTGGTTATAGAGCAGTGTAAGTGGTTATAGAGCAGAGTGCGTGGTTTACAGTTCAGAGTAAATGGTTACAGGGCAGTGAAAATGGTTGCAGGGCAGTGGAAATAATTAGAGAGCAGTGTAAATAGTTATAGTGCAGTGTAAATGGTTACAGAGCAGTGTAAATAGTTACAGTGCAGTGTAAATGGTTACAGAGCAGTGCAAATAGTTACAGAGCAGTGTAAATGGGTACAGTCTAGTGTAAATAGTTACAAAGCAGTGTAAATGGTTACAGAGCAGTGTAAATGGTCACAGAGCAGTATAAATGGTTACAGAGCTGTGTAAATAGTTACAGAGCAGTATAAATTGTTACAGAGCAGTGTAAATGGTTACAGAGCAGTTTAAATAGTTACAGGGCAGTTTTAATGGTTACAGAGCATTGTAAGTGGATACAGAGCAGTGTAACTAGTTACAGGGCAGTGTAACTAGTTACAGAGCAATGTAAATGGTTACAGAGCATGTAAATAGATACAGAGAAGTGTAAGTAGTTTACAGGGCAGTTTAAAATGTAACAGGGCAGCGTAAATAGTTATACAGCAGTGTAAATGGTTACAGAGCAGAGTAAATAGTTACAGAGCAGTATAACTGGTTACAGGACAGTGTAAATAGTTACAAAACAGTGAAAATAGTTACAGAGCAGTGTAAATAGTTACAGAGCAGTGTAACTGGTTGCGGGGCAGTTTAAATAGTTACAAAGCAGTGTAAATAGTTGCAGAGCAGTGTAAATGTTTGCAGGACAGTGTAAATGGTTACAGAGCAGTGTTAATGATTACAAGGCAGTGTAAATATTTACGGAGCAGTGTAAATAGTTACAGGGCTGTGCAAATGGTTACAGAGCAGTGTAAATGGTTACAGAGCAGTGTAACTTGGTTACAGGGCATTGTAAATAGGTACAGGGCAATGTAAATGGTTACAGGGCAGTGTAAATGGTTACAGAGCAGTGTAAATAGTGACAGAGCAGTGTAAATGGGTACAGAGCAGTGTAAGTGTTTACCGAGCAGTGTAAATACCTACAGGGCAGTGGAAATAGTTGTAAAGCAGTGTAAATGGTTACAGAGCAGTGTAAATAGTTACAGAGCAGTGTAAATGATTACAGGGCAGTGTAAAATGTTACAGAGCATTGTAAATAGTTACACAGCAGTGTAAATGGTTACAGAGCAGTGTAGATGGTTCCAGAGCAGTGTAAATAGTTTCAGAGCAGTGTAAATAGTTACAGAGCAGTATAAATGGTTACAGAGCAGTGAAAATAGTTACAGAGCAATTTAATTGTTACAGAGCAGTATAAATGGTTACAGGGCAGTGTAATTCGTTACAGAGCAGTGTAAATAGTTACAGAGCAGTATAAATAGTTACGGAGCTGTGTAAATGGTTACAGAGCATTGTAAATGGTTACAGAGCAGTGTAACTAGTTACAGTGCAGTGTAAGTAGTTACAGGGCAATGTAAATGGTTACAGAGCAGTGTAAATAGTTACAGAGCAGTGTAAATGGTTACAGGGCAGTGCAAGTGGTTACAGGGCAGTGTAAAATGTAACAGGGCAGTGTAAATAGTTATGCAGCAGTGTAAATGGTTACAGAGCAGTGTAAATAGTTACAGAGCAGTGTAAATGGTTACAGAGGAGTGTAAATGCTTACAGGGCAGTGTAAATAGTTACAGAGCAGTATAAATGGTTACAGGGCAGTGTAATTCATTACAGAGCAGTGTAAATAGTTACAGAGCAGTATAAATAGTTACGGAGCTGTGTAAATGGTTACAGAGCATTGTAAATGGTTACAGAGCAGTGTAACTAGTTACAGTGCAGTGTAAGTAGTTACAGGGCAATGTAAATGGTTACAGAGCAGTGTAAATAGTTACAGAGCAGTGTAAATGGTTACAGGGCAGTGCAAGTGGTTACAGGGCAGTGTAAAATGTAACAGGGCAGTGTAAATAGTTATGCAGCAGTGTAAATGGTTACAGAGCAGTGTAAATAGTTACAGAGCAGTGTAAATGGTTACAGAGGAGTGTAAATGCTTACAGGGCAGTGTAAATAGTTACAGAGCAGTGTAAATGGTTACAGGGCAGTGTAAGTGGTTTCAGAGCAGCGGAAATGGTTACAGAGCAGTGTAAATAGTTACAGAGCAGTGTAAATGGTTACTGGGCAGTGTAAATAGTTACAATGCAGTGTAAATAGTTACACAGCAGTGTAAAAAGTTACAGTGCAGTATAAATAGTTATGGAGCAGTGTAAATGGTTACCGAGTGGTGTAAATGGTTTCAGAGCAGTGTAAATAGTTACAGGGCAGTGTGAATAGGTACAGTGCAGTGTAAATGGTTACGGAGCAGTGTAAATAGCTACAGAGCATCATAAATAGTTATGGAGAAGTGTAAATGGTTACGGGGCAGTGTGAGTGACTACAGAGCTGTGTAAATAGTTACTGAGCAGTGTAAATGGTTACAGAGCAGTGTAAATAGTTACAGAGCAGTGTAACTGGTTACAGGGCAGTGTAAATAGTTACAAAGCAATGTAAATAGTTACAGAGCAGTGTAAATGGTTACAGGACAGTGTAAATGGTTACAGAGCAGTGCAAATGATTATACAGCAGTATAAATAGTTACAGAGCAGTGTAAATGGTTACAGAGCAGTGTAAATAGTTACAGAGCAGTGTAAATGGTTACAGGGCAGTGTAAATAGTTACAGGGCTGTGTAAATAGTTATTGAGCAGTGTAAATGGTTACAGAGAAGTGTAAATAGTTACAGAGCAGTGTAAATGGTTACAGAGCAGTGTAAATAGTTACAGAGCAGTGTAAATGAGTACAGGGCAATGTAAGTGGTTACAGAGCAATGTAAATAGTTACAGGGCAGTGTAAATAGTTACAGGGCAGTGTAAATAGTTACAAAGCAGTGCAAAAGGTTACAGAGCTGTGTAAATAGTTACAGAGCAGTGTATATGATTACAGCGCAGTGTAAAATGTTACAGGGCAGTGTAAATAGTTACACAGCAGTGTAAATTGTTACAGAGCAGTGTAAATAGTTACATAGCAGTGTAAATGGTTACAGGGCAGTGTAAATAGTTACAGAGCAGTGTAAATAGTTCCAGAGCAGTGTAAATAGTTACAAAGCAGTGTAAATAGTTACAGAGCAGTGTAAATAGTTACAGTGCCATGTAAATAGTTACAGTGCAGTGTAAATAGTTACACAGCAGTGTAAATGATTACATGGCAGTGTAAATGGTTACAGAGCAGTGTAAATGTTTATAGAGCAGTGTAAATAGTTACATAGCAGTGTAATAGTTACAGAGCAGTGTAAATAGTTACAGAGCCATGTGAATGGTTACAGAGCAGTGTAAATGGTTACAGAGCAGTGTAAGTGGTTACAGAAAAGAGTAAGTTGTTTCAGTTCAGTGTTAATATTTACTGAGCAGTGTATATAGTTACAGTGCCGTGTAAGTGGTTACAGTGCAGTGTAAATAGTTATGCAGCAGTTTAAATGGTTACAGAGCAGTGGAAAGAGTTACAGAGCAGTGTAAATAGTTATGCAGCAGTTTAAATGGTTACAGAGCAGTGGAAAGAGTTACAGAGCAGTGTAAATAGTTATGCAGCAGTTTAAATGGTTACAGAGCAGTGTAAAGAGTTAAAAAGCAGTGCAAATGGTTACAGAGCAGTGTCAATAGTTACAGAGCAATGTAAATAGTTCCAGAGCAGTGTTAACAATTACAAGGCAGTGTAAATATTTACGGAGCTGTGTAAATATTTACGGAGCAGTGTAAATACTTACAGGGCAGTGTAAATGGTTACAGAGCAGTGTAAATGTTTACAGAGCATTGTAACTGGTTACAGGGCAGAGAAAATAGTTACAGGGCAATGTAAATGGTTACAGGGCAGTGTAAATGGGTACAGGGCAGTGTAAGTGGTTACAGAGCAATGTAAATAGTTACAGGGCCATGTAAATAGTTACAGAGCAGTGTAAATAGTTACAGGTCAGTGCAAATGGACACAGAGCAGTGTAAATAGTTACAGTGCCGTGTAAATAGTTACAGTGCAGTGTAAATAGTTACACAGCAGTGTAAATGGTTACAGAGCAGTATAAATGGTTACTGGGCAGTGTAAATAGTTACAATGCAGTGTGAATAGTTATACAGCAGTGTAAATGGTTACAAGGCAGTATAAATAGTTACATAGCAGTGTAAATGGTTACAGGGCAGTGTCAATAGTTACAGGGCAGTATAAATGGTTAAAGGACAGTGTAAATGGTTACAGAGCAGTGTTAATGATTACAAGGCAGTGTAAATATTTACGGAGCAGTGTAAATATTTACGGAGCAGTGTAAATAGTTACAGGGCAGTGTAAATGGTTACAGAGCAGTGTAAATGTTTACAGAGCAGTGTAACTGGTTGCAGGGCATTGTAAATAGATACAGGGCAATGTAAATGGTTACAGGGCAGTGTAAATGGTTATAGAGCAGTGTAAATAGTTACAGAGCAGTGTAAATGGGTACAGGGCAGTGTAAGTGGTTACAGAGCAATGTAAATAGTTACAGGGCCGTGTAAATAGTTACAGGGCAGTGTAAATAGTTACAGAGCAGTGTAAATAGTTACAGAGCAGTGTAAATGGGTCCAGGGTAGCGTAAGTGGTTACAAAGCAATGTAAATAGTTACAGGGCCGTGTAAATAGTTTTAGGGCAGTGTAAATAGCTACAGGGCAATGTAAATAGTGACAGGGCAGTGTAAATGGTTACAGAGCAGTGTAAATAGCTACAGAGCAGTGTAAATGGGTACAGGGCAGTGTAAGTGGTTACAGATCAATGTAAATAGTTACAGGGCAGTGTAAATAGTTACAGGGCAGTGTAAATAGTTGCAAAGCAGTGCAAATGGTTACAGAGCAGTGTAAATATTTACAGAGCAGTGTAAATGATTACAGGGCAGTGTAAAATGTTACAGGGCAGTGTAAATACTTACACAGCAGTGTAAATGGTTACAGAGTAGTGTAGATGGTACAGAGCAGTGTAAATAGTTTCAGAGCAGTGTAAATAGTTACAGGGCAGTATAAATAGTTACAAAGCAGTGAAAATGGTTACAGAGCAGTGTAAATAGTTACAGAGCAGTGTAAATGATTACAGGGCAGTGTAAATAGTTACACAGCAGTGTAAATGGTTACAGAGTAGTGTAGATGGTACAGAGCAGTGTAAATAGTTACAGAGCAGTGTATATCGTTACAGAGCAGTGTAAATGATTACAGGGCAGTGTAAAATGTTAAGAGCAGTGTAAATAGTTACACAGGAGTGTAAATGGTTACAAAACAGTGCAGATGGTTACAGAGCAGTTTAAATAGTTACAGAGCAGTGTAAATAGTTACAGAGCCATGTGAATGGTTACAGAGCAGTGTAAAGAGTTACTGAGCAGTGTAAATAGTTACAGTGCAGTGTAAATAGTTACACAGCAGAGTAAATAGTTACAGAGCAAGGTAAATAGTTACAGAGCTGTGTAAATAGTTCCAGAGCAGTGTAACTGGTTACGGGGCAGTGTAAATAGTTACAAAGCAGTGTAAATAGTTACAGAGCAGTGTAAATGGTTACAGGACAGTGTAAATTGTTACAGAGCAGTGTTAATGATTACACGGCAGTGTAAATATTTACGGAGCAGTGTAAATATTTACAGAGCAGTGTAAAGAGTTACAGGGTAGTGTAAATGGTTACAGAGCAGTGTAAATGTTTACAGAGCAGTGTAACTGGTTACAGGTCAGTGTAAATCGTTACAGGGCAATGTAAATGGTTACAGGGCAGTGTAAATGGTTACAGAGCAGTGTAAATAGTTACAGAGCAGTGTAAATGGGTACAGGGCAGTGTAAGTGGTTACAGGACAATGTAAATAGTTACAGGGCTGTGTAAAATGATACAGGGCAGTGTAAATAGTTACACAGCAGTGCAAATGGCTACAGAGCAGTGTAACTGGTTACAGGGCAGTGTAAATAGTTACAGGGCAATGTAAATGGTGACAGAGCAGCGTAAATGGTTACAGAGCAGTGCAAATAGTTACAGAGCAGTGTAAATGGGTACAGGGCAGTGCAAGTAGTTGCAGAGTCAATGTAAATAGTTACAGGTACAGTGTAAATAGTTACAGGGCAGTGTAAATGGTTACAAAGCAGTGCAAATGGTTACAGAGCAGTGTAAATCGTTACAGAGCAGTGTAAATGATTACAGGGCAGTGCAAAATGTTATTGGGCAGTGTAAATAGTTATACAGCAGTGTAAATGATTACAGTGTAGTGTAGATGGTACAGAGCAGTGTAAATGGTTACAGAGCAGTGTAGATGGTTACACAGCAGTGTAAATAGTTATATAGCAGTGCAATAGTTACAGAGCAGTGTAAATAGTTACAGAACCATGTGAATGGTTACAGAGCAGTGTAAATGGTTACAGAACAGTGTAAGTGGTTACAGAAAAGAGGAAGTTGTTACAGTTCAGTGTAACTATTTACAGAGCAGTGTATATAGTTACAGTGCCATGGAAATGGTTACAGTGCAGTGTAAATAGTTATGCAGCAGTTTAAATGGTTACAGAGCAGTGTAAAGAGTTACAGAGCAGTGTAAATAGTTACAGTGCCGTGTAAATAGTTACACAGCAGATTAAATAGTTACAGAGCAGTGTAAATAGTTACAGAGCAGTGTAAATAGTTCCAGAGCAGTGTAACTGGTTACGGGGCAGTGTAAATAGTTACAAAGCAGTGTAAATAGTTACAGAGCAGTGTAAATGGTTACAGGACAGTGTAAATGGTTACAGAGCAGTGTTAATGATTACAAGGCAGTGTAAATATTTACGGAGCTGTGTAAATATTTACGGAGCAGTTTAAATAGTTACAGTGCAGTGTAAATTGTTACAGAACAGTGCAAATGTTTACAGAGCAATGTAAATAGTTACAGGGCCATGTAAATAGTTACAGGGCAGTGTAAATAGTTACAGTACAGTGCAAATGGTCACAGAGCAGTGTAAATAGTTACAGAGCAGCGTAACTTATTATAGAGCAGTGTAAGTCATTACACAGCAGATTAAGTGGTTACAGTTCAGAGTAACTGGTTACAGGGCAGTGTAAATGGTTACAGCACAGTGCAAATATTTACAGGGCAGTGTAAATAGTTACAGAGCAGTGTCAATGGTTACGGCGCAGTGTAACTGGTTACAGGGCAGTTTAAATGGTTGCAGATCAGTGTAAATAGTAAAAGGGCAGTATAAATGGTTACAGAGCTGTGTAAACAGTTACAAAGCAGTGTAAATGATTACAGAGCAGTGTAAATAGTTACAGTGTAAATGGTTACATGGCAGTGTAAAAGCTTGCAGGGCAGTGTAAATAGTTACAGAGCAGTGTAAATAGTTACAGTGCAGTGTAAATGATTGCACAGCAGCGGAAATGGTTTCAGAGCAGTGTAAATAGTTACAGAGCAGTGTAAATAGTTCCAGAGCAGTGTAACTGGTTACAGGACAGAGTAAATGGTTACAGAGCAGTGTAAATAGTCACAGGGCAGTGTAAATAGTTACAAAGCAGTGCAAATGGTTACAGAGCAGTGTAAATCGTTACAGAGCAGTGTAAATGATTACAGGGCAGTGCAAAATGTTATAGGGCAGTGTAAATAGTTATACAGCAGTGTAAATGATTACAGTGTAGTGTAGATGGTACAGAGCAGTGTAAATAGTTACAGAGCAGTGTAAATAGTTACAGGGCAGTGTAAATAGTTACAAAACAGCATAAATGGTTACAGAGCCATGTAAATAGTTACAGAGCAGTGTAAATGATTACAGGGCAGTGTAACTAGTTACGGGGCAGTGTAAATAGTTACAAAGCAGTGTAAATAGTTACAGAACAGTGTAAATGGTTACAGGACAGTGTAAATGGTTACAGAGCAGTGTGAATGTTTACAGAGCATTGTAACTGGTTATAGGGCAGAGGAAATAGTTACAGGGCTATGTAAATGGTTACAGGGCAGTGTAAATAGTTACAGGGCCGTGTAAATAGTTACAAGGCAGTGTAAATAGTTACAGGGCAGTGCAAATGGTCACAGAGCAGTGTAAATAGTTACAGTGCCGTGTAAATAGTTACAGAGCAGTGTAAATAGTTACAGAGCAGCGTAACTTATTATAGAGCAGTGTAAGCCGTTACAGAGCAGAGTAAGTGGTTACAGTTCAGAGTAACTGGTTACAGGGCAGTGTAAATGGTTACAGCGCAGTGCAAATATTTACAGGGCAGTGTAAATAGTTACAGAGCAGTGTCAATGGTTACGGCGCAGTGTAACTGGTTACAGGGCAGTTTAAATGGTTGCAGATCAGTGTAAATAGTAAAAGGGCAGTATAAATGGTTACAGAGCTGTGTAAACAGTTACAGAGCAGTGTAAATGGTTACAGAGCAGTGTAAATAGTTACAGTGTAAATGGTTACATGGCAGTGTAAAAGCTTGCAGGGCAGTGTAAATAGTTACAGATCAGTGTAAATAGTTACAGTGCAGTGTAAATGATTGCACGGTAGTGGAAATGGTTTCAGAGCAGTGTAAGTAGTTACAGAGCAGTGTAAATAGTTCCAGAGCAGTGTAACTGGTTACAGGACAGTGTAAATGGTTACAGAGCAGTGTAAATAGTTACAGGGCAGTGTAAATGTTTGCAGAGCAGTGTAAATGGTTACAAAGCAATGTAAATAGTTACAGGGAAGTGTAAATAGTTACAGGGCAGTGTAAATAGTCTCAATGCAATGTAAATGGTTACAGAGCAGTGTAAATGGTTACACAGTAGTGTATATAGTTACAGTGCCATGTAAGTGGTTACAGTGCAGTGTAAATAGTTATGCAGCATTGTAAATACTTACAGAGCAGTGTAAAGAGTTACACAGCAGTATAAATAGGTACAGTGCCGTGTAAATAGTTTCAGTGCAGTGTAAATGGTTACACAGCAGTATAAATGGTTACAGAGCAGTGTAATTGGTTACTGGGCAGTGTAAATAGTTACAATGCAATGTAAATGGTTACAGGGCAGTGTAAGTGGTTACAGAGCAGTGTATATGATTTCAGAGCAGTGTAAATAGTTACAGGGCAGTGTAAATAGTTACAGTGCAGTGTAAATGGTTACAGAGCAGTGTAAATGGTTACTGGGCAGTGTAAATAGCTACAATGCAGTGTAAATAGTTATTCAGCAGTGTAAATAGTTACAGGACAGTATAAATAGTTACGGAGCAGTGTAAATGGTTACATGGCAGTGTAAATAGTTACAGGGCAGTATAATTGGTTCCAGAGCAGTGTAAACGGTTACAGAGCAGCGTAAATAATTACACTGCAGTGCAAATGGTTGCAGGGCAGTGTAAGTAGTTACAGAGCAGTGTAACTGGTTACAGAGCAGTGTGATAGTTACAGAGCAGTGTAAATAGTTAGACAGCAGTATAAATAGTTGCAGAGCAGTGTGTATAGTTACAGTGCTGTGTAAATGGTTACAGTGCAGTGTCAATAGTTACACAGCTGTGTAAATAGTTACAGTGCCGTGTAAATGGTTACAGTGCAGTGCAAATAGTTACACAGCAGTGTAAATGTTTGCAGAGCAATGTAAATGGTTACAGAGCAGTGTAAATAGTTACAGTGCCATGTAAATGATTACAGGGTAGTGTAAATGGTTACAGAACAGTGCAAATGGCTACAGAGCCGTGTAAATGGTGACAGGGCAGTGTAAATAGTTACAGAGCAGTGTAAATGGTCCCAGGGCAGTGTAAATGGTTATAGAGCACTGTAAATGGTTACAGTGCAGTGTAAATAGTTACATAGCAGTGCAGTGCTACTGGTAACACAGCAGTGTAATAGTTACAGAGCAGTGTAAATAGTTACCGTGCTATGTAAATGGTTACAGAGCAGTGTAAATGTTTACAGAGCAGGGTATATCATTACAGAGCAGTGTAAATAGTTACATAGCAGTGCAAATGGTTACAGAGCAGTGTAAATGGTTACAGGGCAGTGTATATAGTTACAGAGCAGTGTAAATAGTTACAGGGTAATATAAATGGTTACACGACACTGTAAATAGTTACAGAGCAGTGTAAATAGTTACAGAGCAGTATAAATGGTTACGGGTCAGTTTAAATAGTTACAGAGCAGTGTTAATAGTTACAGGGCAGTGTAAATAGTTACAGAGCCGTGTGAATGGTTACAGAGCAGTGTAAATGGTTACAGATCAGTGTAAATAGTTACAGTGCAGTGTAAATGGTTACAGAACAGAGTAAGTTGTTACAGTTCAGTGTGAATAGTTACAGAGCAGTGTATATAGTTACAGTGCCGTGTAAATGGTTACAGTGCAGTGTAAATAGTTACAGAGCAGTGTAAATAGTTACAAAACAGTGTAAATCGTTACAGGGCAGTCTAAGTGGTTACAGCGCAGTGTAAATAGTTACAGAGCAGTGTAAATAGTTACAGAGCAGCGTAACTTATTATAGAGCAGTGTAAATGGTTACAGAGCAGAGTAAGTGGTTGCAGTTCAGAGTAACTGGTTACAGGGCAGTGTAAATGGTTACAGCACAGCGCAAATATTTACAGGGCAGTGTAAATAGTTACAGAGCAGTGTCAATGGTTACAGCACAGTGTAACTGGTTACAGGGCAGTTTAAATGGTTACAGATCAGTGTAAATATTAAAAGGGCAGTATAAATGGTTACAGAGCTGTGTAAACAGTTACAGAGCAGTGTAAATGGTTACAGAGCAGTGTAAATAGTTACAGTGTAAATGGTTACAGGGCAGTGTAAATGATTGCACGGCCGTGGAAATAGTTTCAGAGCAGTGTAAATAGTTACAGAGCAGTGTAAATGGTTACAGGACAGTGTAAATGGTTACAGAGCAGTGTTAATGATTACAAGGCAGTGTAAATATTTACGGAGCTGTGCAAATATTTACGGAGCAGTGTAAATAGTTACAGGACAGTGTAAATGGTTACAGAGCAGTGTAAATGTTTACAGAGCATTGTAACTGGTTATAGGGCAGAGGAAATAGTTACAGGGCTATGTAAATGGTTACAGGGCAGTGTAAATGGTTACAGAGCAGTGTAAGTAGTTACAGAGCAATGTAAATGGGTACAGGGCAGTGTAAGTGGTTACAGAGCAATGTAAATAGTTACAAAGCAGTGTAAATAGTTACAGAGCAGTGTAAATGGTTACAGGACAGTGTAAATGGTTACAGAGCAGTGTTAATGATTACAAGGCAGTGTAAATATTTACGGAGCTGTGTAAATATTTACGGAGCAGTGTAAATACTTACAGGGCAGTGTAAATGGTTACAGAGCAGTGTAAGTAATTACAGAGCAGTGTAAATGGGTACAGGGCAGTGTAAGTGGTTACAGAGCAATGTAAATAGTTACAGGGCCATGTAAATAGTTACAGGGCAGTGTAAATAGTTACAGGGCAGTGCAAATGGTCACAGAGCAGTGTAAATAGTTACAGTTTCATGTAAATAGTTACAGTGCAGTGTAAATAGTTACAGGGCAGTATAAATGGTTACAGGGCAGTGTACATGGTTACAGAGTGGTGTAAATGGTTTCAGAGCCGTGTAAATACTTACAGGGCAGTGTAAACAGTTACAGTGCAGTGTAAATGGTTCCAGAGCAGTGTAAATGGTTACAGAGCAGCGTAAATAATTACACTGCAGTGTAAATGGTTGCAGGGCAGTGTAAATGGTTACAGAGCAATGTTAATAGTTACAGAGCAGTGTAAATAGTTACAGAGCAGTATAACTGGTTACAGAGCAGTGTGATAGTTACAGAGCAGTGTAAATAGTTACAGGGCAATATAAATGGTTACACGACACTGTAAATAGTTACAGAGCAGTGTAAATAGTTACAGAGCAATATAAATGGTTACGGGTCAGTTTAAATAGTTACAGAGCAGTGTAAGTGGTTACAGAAAAGAGTAAGTTGTTACAGTTCAGTGTAAATGATCACAGGGCAGTGTATATAGTTACAGTGCCGTGTAAATGTTTACAGTGCAGTGTAAATAGTTATGCAGCAGTGTAAATAGTTACAGAGCAGTGTAAAGAGTTGCAGAGCAGTATAAATAGGTACAGGGCCATGTAAATAGTTTCAGTGCAGTGTAAATGGTTACACAGCAGTATAAATGGTTACTGAGCAGTGTAATTGGTTACTGGGCAGTGTAAATAGTTACAATGCAGTGTAAATGGTTACAGGGCAGTGTAAGTGGTTACAGAGCAGTGTATATGATTTCAGAGCAGTGTAAATAGTTACAGGGCAATGTAAATAGTTACAGTGCAGTGTAAATGGTTACAGAGCAGTGTAAATAGTTACAGAGCATCATAAATAGTTACGGAGCAGTGTAAATGGTTACAAGGCAGTGTGTGTGGTTACAGAGCTGTGTAAATAGTTATTGAGTAGTGTAAATGGTTACAGAGCAGCGTAAAAATTACACTGCAGTGTAATGGTTGCAGGGCAGTGTAAATGGTTACAGAGCATTGTAAATAGTTACAGAGCAGTGTAACTGATTGCAGAGCAGTGTAATAGTTACAGAGCAGTATCAATAGTTAGACAGCAGTATAAATAGTTGCAGAGCAGTGTGTATAGTTACAGTGCCGTGTAAATGGTTGCAGTGCAGTGTCAATAGTTACACAGCTGTGTAAATAGTTACACTGCCGTGTACATAGTTACAGTGCAGTGTAAATAATTACACAGCAATGTAAATGGTTACAGAGCAGTGTAAATGGTTACTGGGCAGTGTAAATAGCTACAATGCAGTGTAAATAGTTATACAGCAGTGTAAATGGTTACAGGACAGTATAAATAGTTACGGAGCAGTGTAAATGGTTACAGGGCAGTGTAAATACTTACAGGGCAGTATAAATGGTTCCAGAGCAGTGTAAGTGGTTACAGAGTAGCGTAAATAATTACACTGCAGTGTAAATGGTTGCAGGGCAGTGTAAATAGTTACAGAGCAGTGTAACTGGTTACAGAGCAGTGTGATAGTTACAGAGCAGTGTAAATAGTTAGACAGCAGTATAAATAGTTGCAGAGCAGTGTGTATAGTTACAGTGCCGTGTAAATGGTTACAGTGCAGTGTCAATAGTTACAGAGCTGTGTAAATAGTTACAGTGCCGTGTAAATGGTTACAGTGCAGTGCAAATAGTTACCCAGCAGCGTAAATGCTTGCAGAGCAATGTAAATGGTTACAGAGCAGTGTAAATAGTTACAGTGCCATGTAAATTATTACAGGGCAGTGTAAATGGTTACAGAACAGTGCAAATGGCTACAGAGCCGTGTAAATGGTGACAGGGCAGTGTAAATAGTTACAGAGCAGTGTAAATGGTTCCAGGGCAGTGTAAATGGTTATAGAGCAGTGTAAATGGTTACAGTGCAGTGTAAATAGTTACATAGCAGTGCAGTGCTACTGGTAACACAGCAGTGTAATAGTTACAGAGCAGTGTAAATAGTTACCGTGCTATGTAAATGGTTACAGAGCAGTGTAAATGTTTACAGAGCAGAGTATATCATTACAGAGCAGTGTAAATAGTTACATAGCAGTGCAAATGGTTACAGAGCAGTGTAAATGGTTACAGGGCAGTGTATATAGTTACAGAGCAGTGTAAATAGTTACAGGGCAATATAAATGGTTACACAACACTGTAAATAGTTACAGAGCAGTGTAAATAGTTACAGAGCAGTATAAATGTTTACGGGTCAGTTTAAATAGTTACAGAGCAGTGTTAATAGTTACAGGGCAGTGTAAATAGTTACAGAGCCGTGTGAATGGTTACAGAGCAGTGTAAATGGTTACAGATCAGTGTAAATAGTTACAGTGCAGTGTAAATGGTTACAGAGCCATGTGAATGGTTACAGAGGAGTGTAAATGGTTACAGAGCAGTGTAAGTGGTTACATAACAGAGTAAATTGTTACAGTTCAGTGTGAATAGTTACAGAGCAGTGTATATAGTTACAGTGCCGTGTAAATGGTTACAGTTCAGTGTAAATAGTTACAGAGCAGTGTAAATAGTTACAGAACAGTGTAACTCGTTACAGGGCAGTCTAAATGGTTACAGCGCCGTGTAAATAGTTACAGAGCAGTGTAAATAGTTACAGAGCAGCGTAACTTATTATAGAGCAGTGTAAATAGTTACAGAGCAGAGTAAGTGGTTACTGTTCAGAGTAACTGGTTACAGGGCAGTATAAATGGTTACAGCACAGCGCAAATATTTACAGGGCAGTGTAAATAGTTACAGAGCAGTGTCAATGGTTACAGCGCAGTGTAACTGGTTACAGGGCAGTTTAAATGGTTACAGATCAGTGTAAATAGTAAAAGGGCAGTATAAATGGTTACAGAGCTGTGTAAACAGTTACAGAGCAGTGTAAATGGTTACAGAGCAGTGTAAATAGTTACAGTGTAAATGGTTACAGGGCAGTGTAAATGCTTGCAGGGCAGTGTAAATAGTTACAGATCAGTGTAAATAGTTACAGTGCAGTGTAAATGATTGCACGGCAGTGGAAATGGTTTCAGAGCAGTGTAACTAGTTACAGAGCAGTGTAAATAGTTCCAGAGCAGTGTAACTGGTTACGGGGCAGTGTAAATAGTTACAAAGCAGTGTAAATAGTTACAGAGCAGAGTAAATGGTTACAGGACATGTGTAAATGGTTACAGAGCAGTGTTAATGATTACAAGGCAGTGTAAATATTTACGGAGCTGTGTAAATATTTACGGAGCAGTTTAAATAGTTACAGTGCAGTGTAAATTATTACAGAACAGTGCAAATGTTTACAGAGCATTGTAACTGGTTACATTGCAGAGAAAATAGTTACAGGGCAATGTAAATGGTTACAGGGCAGTGTAAATGGTTACAGAGCAGTGTAAATAGTTACAGAGCAGCGTAACTTATTATAGAGCAGTGTAAGTGGTAACAGAGCAGAGTAAGTGGTTACTGTTCAGAGTAACTGGTTACAGGGCAGTGTAAATGGTTACAGCGCAGCGCAAATATTTACAGGGCAGTGTAAATAGTTACAGAGCAGTGTCAATGGTTACAGCGCAGTGTAACTGGTTACAGGGCAGTTTAAATGGTTACAGATCCGTGTAAATAGTAAAAGGGCAGTATAAATGGTTACAGAGCTGTGTAAACAGTTACAGAGCAGTGTAAATGGTTACAGAGCAGTGTAAATAGTTACAGTTTAAATGGTTACAGGGCAGTGTAAATGCTTGCAGGGCAGTGTAAATAGTTACAGATCAGTGTAAATAGTTACAGTGCAGTGTAAATGATTGCACGGCAGTGGAAATGGATTCAGAGCAGTGTAACTAGTTACAGAGCAGTGTAAATAGTTCCAGAGCAGTGTAACTGGTTACGGGTCAGTGTAAATAGTTACAAAGCAGCGTAAATAGTTACAGAGCAGTGTAAATGGTTACAGGAGAGTGTAAATGGTTACAGAGCAGTGTTAATGATTACAAGGCAGTGTAAATATTTACGGAGCTGTGTAAATATTTACGGAGCAGTTTAAATAGTTACAGTGCAGTGTAAATTGTTACAGAACAGTGCAAATGTTTACAGAGCATTGTAACTGGTTACAGGGCAGAGAAAATAGTTACAGGGCAATGTAAATGGTTACAGGGCAGTGTAAATGGTTACAGAGCAGTGTAAATAGTTACAGAGCAGCGTAACTTATTATAGAGCAGTGCAAGTGGTTACAGAGCAGAGTAAGTGGTTACTGTTCAGAGTAACTGGTTACAGGGCAGTGTAAATGGTTACAGCGCAGCGCAAATATTTACAGGGCAGTGTAAATAGTTACAGAGCAGTGTCAATGGTTACAGCGCAGTGTAACTGGTTACAGGGCAGTTTAAATGGTTACAGATCCGTGTAAATAGTAAAAGGGCAGTATAAATGGTTACAGAGCTGTGTAAACAGTTACAGAGCAGTGTAAATGGTTACAGAGCAGTGTAAATAGTTACAGTGTAAATGGTTACAGGGCAGTGTAAATGCTTGCAGGGCAGTGTAAATAGTTACAGATCAGTGTAAATAGTTACAGTGCAGTGTAAATGATTGCACGGCAGTGGAAATGGATTCAGAGCAGTGTAACTAGTTACAGAGCAGTGTAAATAGTTCCAGAGCAGTGTAACTGGTTCCGGGGCAGTGTAAATAGTTACAAAGCAGTGTAAATAGTTACAGAGCAGTGTAAATGGTTACAGGACAGTGTAAATGGTTACAGAGCAGTGTTAATGATTACAAGGCAGTGTAAATATTTACGGAGCTGTGTAAATATTTACGGAGCAGTTTAAATAGTTACAGTGCAGTGTAAATTGTTACAGAACAGTGCAAATGTTTACAGAGCATTGTAACTGGTTACAGGGCAGAGAAAATAGTTACAGGGCAATGTAAATGGTTACAGGGCAGTGTAAATGGTTACAGAGCAGTGTAAATAGTTACAGAGCAGCGTAACTTATTATAGAGCAGTGTAATTGGTTACAGAGCAGAGTAAGTGGTTACTGTTCAGAGTAACTGGTTACAGGGCAGTGTAAATGGTTACAGCGCAGCGCAAATATTTACAGGGCAGTGTAAATAGTTACAGAGCAGTGTCAATGGTTACAGCGCAGTGTAACTGGTTACAGGGCAGTTTAAATGGTTACAGATCCATGTAAATAGTAAAAGGGCAGTATAAATGGTTACAGAGCTGTGTAAACAGTTACAGAGCAGTGTAAATGGTTACAGAGCAGTGTAAATAGTTACAGTGTAAATGGTTACAGGGCAGTGTAAATGCTTGCAGGGCAGTGTAAATAGTTACAGATCAGTGTAAATAGTTACAGTGCAGTGCAAATGATTGCACGGCAGTGGAAATGGATTCAGAGCAGTGTAACTAGTTACAGAGCAGTGTAAATAGTTCCAGAGCAGTGTAACTGGTTCCGGGGCAGTATAAATAGTTACAAAGCAGTGTAAATAGTTACAGAGCAGTGTAAATGGTTACAGGACAGTGTAAATGGTTACAGAGCAGTGTTAATGATTACAAGGCAGTGTAAATATTTACGGAGCTGTGTAAATATTTACGGAGCAGTTTAAATAGTTACAGTGCAGTGTAAATTGTTACAGAACAGTGCAAATGTTTACAGAGCATTGTAACTGGTTACAGGGCAGAGAAAATAGTTACAGGGCAATGTAAATGGTTACAGGGCAGTGTAAATGGTTACAGAGCAGTGTAAATAGTTACAGAGCAGTATAAATGGGTACAGGGCAGTGTAAGTGGTTACAGAGCAATGTAAATAGTTACAGGGCTGTGTAAATAGTTACAGGGCAGTGTAAATAGTTACAGGGCAGTGTAAATAGTTACACAGCAGTGTAAATGGTTACAGAGCAGTGTAAATGGTTACTGGGCAGTGTAAATAGTTACAATGCAGTGTAAATAGTTATACAGCAGTGTAAATGGCTACAGGACGGTATAAATAGTTACGGAGCAGTGTAAATGGTTACAGGGCAGTGTACATGGTTACAGAGCGGTGTAAATTGTTTCAGAGCAGCGTAAATAATTACACTGCAGTGTAAATGGTTGTAGGGCAGTGTAAATGGTTACAGAGCAATGTTAATAGTTACAGAGCAGTGTGATAGTTACAGAGCAGTGTAAATAGTTAGACACAGTATAAATAGTTGCAGAGCAGTGTGTATAGTTACAGTGCCGTGTAAATGGTTACAGTGCAGTGTCAATAGTTACACAGCTGTGTAAATAGTTACAGTGCCGTGTAAATGGTTACAGTGCAGTGCAAATAGTTACACAGCAGTGTAAATGTTTGCAGAGCAATGTAAATGGTTACAGAGCAGTGTAAATAGTTACAGTGCCATGTAAATGATTACAGGGCAGTGTAAATGGTTACAGAACAGTGTAAATGGCTACAGAGCCGTGTAAATGGTGACAGGGCAGTGTAAATAGTTACAGAGCAGTATAAATGGTCCCTGGGCAGTGTAAATGGTTATAGAGCAGTGTAAATGGTTACAGTGCAGTGTAAATAGTTACATAGCAGTGCAGTGCTACTGGTAACACAGCAGTGTAATAGTTACAGAGCAGTGTAAATAGTTACCGTGCTATGTAAATGGTTACAGAGCAGTGTAAATGTTTACAGAGCAGGGTATATCGTTACAGAGCGGTGTGAATAGTTACATAGCAGTGCAAATGGTTACAGAGCAGTGTAAATGGTTACAGGGCAGTGTATATAGTTGCAGAGCAGTGTAAATAGTTACAGGGCAATATAAATGGTTACACGACACTGTAAATAGTTACAGAGCAGTGTAAATAGTTACAGAGCAGTATAAATGTTTACGATTCAGTTTAAATAGTTACAGAGCAGTGTTAATAGTTACAGGGCAGTGTAAATAGTTACAGAGCCGTGTGAATGGTTACACAGCAGTGTAAATGGTTACAGATCAGTGTAAATAGTTAAAGTGCAGTGTAAATGGTTACAGAGCCATGTGAATGGTTACAGAGGAGTGTAAATGGTTACAGAGCAGTGTAAGTGGTTACAGAACAGAGTAAGTTGTTACAGTTCAGTGTGAATAGTTACAGAGCAGTGTATATAGTTACAGTGCCGTGTAAATGGTTACAGTTCAGTGTAAATAGTTACATAGAAACATAGAAACATAGAAAATAGGTGCAGGAGTAGGCCATTCGGCCCTTCTAGCCTGCACCGCCATTCAATGAGTTCATGGCTGAACATTCAACTTCAGTACCCCATTCCTGCTTTCTCGCCATACCCCTTGATCCCCCTAGTAGTAAGGACCTCATCTAACTCCTTTTTGAATATATTTAGTGAATTGGCCTCAACAATTTCTGTGGTAGAGAATTCCACAGGTTCACCACTCTCTGGGTGAAGAAGTTCCTCCGCATCTCGGTCCTAAATGGCTTACCCCTTATCCTTAGACTGTGACCTCTGGTTCTGGACTTCCCCAACATTGGGAACATTCTTCCTGCATCTAACCTGTCTAACCCCGTCAGAATTTTAAATGTTTCTATGAGGTCCCCTCTCATTATTCTGAACTCCAGTGAATACAAGCCCAGTTGATCCAGTCTTTCTTGATAGGTCAGTCCCGCCATCCCGGGAATCAGTCTGGTGAACCTTCGCTGCACTCCCTCAATAGCAAGAATGTCCTTCCTCAGGTTAGGAGACCAAAACTGTACACAATACTCCAGGTGTGGCCTCACCAATGCCCTGTACAACTGTAGCAACACCTCCCTGCCCCTGTACTCAAATCCCCTTGCTATGAAGGCCAACATGCCATTTGCTTTCTTAACCGCCTGCTGCACCTGCATGCCAACCTTCAATGAGTGATGTACCATGACACCCAGGTCTCTTTGCACCTCCCCTTTTCCTAATCTGTCACCATTCAGATAATGGTCTGTCTCTCTGTTTTTACCACCAAAGTGGATAACCTCACATTTATCCACATTATACTTCATCTGCCATGCATTTGCCCACTCACCTAACCTATCCAAGTCGCTCTGCAGCCTCACAGCATCCTCCTCGCAGCTCACACTGCCACCCAACTTAGTGTCATCCGCAAATTTGGAGATACTACATTTAATCCCCTCATCTAAATCATTAAAGTACAGTGTAAACAGCTGGGGCCCCAGCACAGAACCTTGCGGTACCCCACTAGTCACTGCCTGCCATTCTGAAAAGTACCCATTTACTCCTACTCTTTGCTTCCTGTCTGACAACCAGTTCTCAATCCATGTCAGTACACTACCCCCAATCCCATGTGCTCTAACTTTGCACATCAATCTCTTGTGTGGGACCTTGTCGAACGCCTTCTGAAAGTCCAAATATACCACATCAACTGGTTCTCCCTTATCCACTCTACTGGAAACATCCTCAAAAAATTCCAGAAGATTTGTCAAGCATGATTTCCCTTTCACAAATCCATGCTGACTTGGACCTATCATGTCACCTCTTTCCAAATGCACTGCTATGACATCCTTAATAATTGATTCCATCATTTTACCCACTACCGATGTCAGGCTGACCGGTCTATAATTCCCTGTTTTCTCTCTCCCTCCTTTTTTAAAAAGTGGGGTTACATTGGCTACCCTCCACTCCATAGGAACTGATCCAGAGTCAATGGAATGTTGGAAAATGACTGTCAACGCATCCACTATTTCCAAGGCCACCTCCTTAAGTACTCTGGGATGCAGTCCATCAGGCCCTGGGGATTTATCGGCCTTCAATCCCATCAATTTCCCCAACACAATTTCCCGGCTAATAAGGATTTCCCTCAGTTCCTCCTCCTTACTAGACCCCCCGACCCCTTTTGTAACCGGAAGGTTGTTCGTGTCCTCCTTTGTGAATACCGAACCAAAGTACTTGTTCAATTGGTCCGCCATTTCTTTGTTCCCCGTTATGACTTCCCCTGATTCTGACTGCAGGGGACCTACGTTTGTCTTTACTAACCTTTTTCTCTTTACATATCTATAGAAACTTTTGCAATCCGTCTTAATGTTCCCTGCAAGCTTCTTCTCATACTCCATTTTCCCTGCCCTAATCAAACCCTTTGTCCTCCTCTGCTGAGTTCTAAATTTCTCCCAGTCCCCAGGTTCGCTGCTATTTCTGGCCAATTTGTATGCCACTTCCTTGGCTTTAATACTATCCCTGATTTCCCTTGATAGCCACGGTTGAGCCACCTTCCCTTTTTTATTTCTATGCCAGACAGGAATGTACAATTGTTGTAGTTCATCCATGCGGTCTCTAAATGTCTGCCATTGCCTATCCACAGTCAACCCCTTAAGTATCATTCGCCAATCCATCCCAGCCAATTCACGCCTCATACCTTCAAAGTTAGCCTTCTTTAAGTTCTGGACCATGGTCTCTGAATTAACAGAGCAGTGTAAATAGTTACAGAACAGTGTAACTCGTTACAGGGCAGTCTAAATGGTTACAGCGCAGTGTAAATAGTTACAGAGCAGTGTAAATAGTTACAGAGCTGCGTAACTTATTATAGAGCAGTGTAAGTGGTTACAGAGCAGAGTAAGTGGTTACTTTTCAGAGTAACTGGTTACAGGGCAGTATAAATGGTTACAGCGCAGCGCAAATATTTACAGGGCAGTGTAAATAGTTACAGAGCAGTGTCAATGGTTACAGCGCAGTGTAACTGGTTACAGGGCAGTTTAAATGGTTACAGATCCGTGTAAATAGTAAAAGGGCAGTATAAATGGTTACAGAGCTGTGTGAACAGTTACTGAGCAGTGTAAATGGTTACAGAGCAGTGTAAATAGTTACAGTGTAAATGGTTACAGTGCAGTGTAAATGATTGCACGGCAGTGGAAATGGTTTCAGAGCAGTGTAACTAGTTACAGAGCAGTGTAAATAGTTCCAGAGCAGTGTAACTGGTTACGGGGCAGTGTAAATAGTTACAAAGCAGTGTAAATAGTTACAGAGCAGTGTAAATGGTTACAGGACAGTGTAAATGGTTACAGAGCAGTGTTAATGATTACAAGGCAGTGTAAATATTTACGGAGCTGTGTAAATATTTACGGAACAGTTTAAATAGTTACAGTGCAGTGTAAATTGTTACAGAACAGTGCAAATGTTTACAGAGCATTGTAACTGGTTACAGGGCAGAGAAAATAGTTACAGGGCAATATAAATGGTTACAGGGCAGTGTAAATGGTTACAGATCAGTGTAAATAGTTACAGAGCAGTATAAATGGGTACAGGGCAATGTAAGTGGTTACAGAGCAATGTAAATAGTTACAGGGCTGTGTAAATAGTTACAGGGCAGTGTAAATAGTTACAGGGCAGTGTAAATAGTTACACAGCAGTGTAAATGGTTACAGAGCAGTGTAAATGGTTACTGGGCAGTGTAAATAGTTACACTTGCAGTGTAAATAGTTATACAGCAGTGTAAAGGGTTACAGGGCAGTATAAATAGTTACAGAGCAGTGCAAAAGTTTACAGGGCAGTGTAAATAGTTACAGGGCAGTATAAATCGTTACAGGGCAGTGTAAATGGTTACAGAGTGGTGTAAATGGTTTCAGAGCAGTGTAAATACTTACAGGGCAGTGTAAATAGTTACAGTGCAGTGTAAATGGGTACAGAGCAGTGTAAATAGTTACAGAGCATCATAAATAGTTACGGAGCAGTGTAAATGGTTACAAGGCAGTGTGTGTGGTTACAGAGCTGTGTAAATAGTTACTGAGCAGTGTAAATGGTTACAGAGCAGCGTAAATAATTACACTGCGGTGTAAATGGTTGTAGGGCAGTGTAAATGGGTACAGAGCAATGTTAATAGTTACAGAGAAGTGTAAATAGTTACAGAGCAGTGTAACAGGTTACAGAGCAGTGTGATAGTTACAGAGCAGTGTAAATAGTTAGACAGCAGTATAAATAGTTGCAGAGCAGTGTGTATAGTTACAGTGCCATGTAAATGGGTGCAGTGCAGTGTCAATCGATACACAGCTGTATAAATAGTTACACTGCCGTGTAAATGGTTGCAGTGCAGTGCAAATAGTTGCACAGCAGTATAAATGTTTACAGAGCAATGTAAATGGTTACAGAGCAGTGTAAATAGTTACAGTGCCATGTAAATGGTTACAGGTCAGTGTAAATGGTTACAGAACAGTGTAAATGGCTAAAGAGCCGTGTAAATGGTGACAGGGCAGTGTAAATAGTTACAGAGCAATGTAAATGGTCCCAGGGCAGTGTAATTGATTATAGAGCAGTGTAAATGGTTACAGTGCAGTGTAAATAGTTACATAGCAGTGCAGTGCTACTGGTAACACAGCAGTGTAATAGTTACAGAGCAGTGTAAATAGTTACCGTGCTATGTAAATGGTTACAGAGCAGTGTAAATGTTTACAGAGCAGGGTATATCATTACAGAGTGGTGTAAATAGTTACATAGCAGTGCAAATGGTTACAGAGCAGTGTAAATGGTTACAGGGCAGTGTATGTAGTTACAGAGCAGTGTAAATGGTTACAGAGCAGTGTAAATGCTTACACTGCATTGTAAATGGTTACAGAGCAGTGTAAATATTTACAGAACAGTGTAAATAGTTACAGAGCAGTATAAATGTTTATGGGGCAATTTAAATAGTTACAGAGCAGTGTAAATAGTTACAGTGCCGCGTAAATGGTTGCAGAGCAGTGTAAGTGGTTACAGAACAGAGTAAGTTGGTACAGTTCAGTGTAAATAGTTACAGAGCTGTGTATATAGTTACAGTGCCGTGTAAATGGTTACAGAGCAATGTAAATAGTTACACATCAGTGTAAATGGTTACAGAGCAGTGTAAAGAGTTACAGAGCAGTGTAAATAGTTACAGAGCAGTGTCAATAGTTACAGAGCAGTGTCAATGGTTACAGCGCAGTGTAAATGGTTACAGAACAGTGTAAATTGTTATAGAGCAGTGTAACTGGTAACAGGGCAGTTTAAATGGTTACAGATCAGTGTAAATATTTACAGGGCAGTATAAATGGTTACAGAGCTGCGTAAACAGTTACAGAGCAGTGTAAATGGTTACAGAGCAGTGTAAATAGTTACAGTGTAAATGGTTACAGGGCAGTGTAAATGCTTGCAGGGCAGTGTAAATGGTTACAGAGCAGTGTAAATAATTACACAGCAATGTAAATAGTAACAGAGCCATATGAATGGTTACAGAGCAGTGTAAATGGTTACAGAGCAGTGCAACTGGTTACAGAGCAGTGTAAGTGGTTACAGAACAGAGTAAGTTGTTACAGTTCAGTGTAAATGGTTACAGAGCAGTGTATATAGTTACAGTGCTGTGTAAATGGATACAGTGCAGTGTAAATAGTTACACAGCTATGTAAATGGTTACAGAGCAGTGTAAAGAGTTACAGAGCAATGTAAATGGTTACAGAACAGTGTAAATGGTTACAGAGCAGTGTAAATGGTTACAGGTCAGTGTAAATGATTACACGGCAGTGTAAATGGTTACAGCATAGTGTAAATAGTTTCAGAGCAGTGTAAATAGTTACAGAGCAGTGTAACTGGTTATAGAGCAGTGTAAGTGGTTACAGAGCACAGTAAGTGGTTACAGTTCAGAGTAACTGGTTACAGGGCAGTGTAAATGGTTACAGCGCAGTGCAAATATTTACAGGTCAGTGTAAATAGTTACAGAGCAGTGTCAATGGTTACAGCGCAGTGTAAATGGTTACAGAACAGTGTAAATGGTTGTAGAAATGTAACTGGTTACAGGGCAGTTTAAATGGTTACAGATCAGTGCAAATAGTTACAGGGGAGTATAAATGGTTACAGAGCTGTGTAAACAGTTACAGAGCAGTGTAAACGGTTACAGAGCAGTGTAAAGAGTTACAGTGTAAATGGTTACAGGGCAGTGTAAATGGTTACAGAGCAGTGTAAATGGTTAGGGGGAAGTGTATATAGTTACAGAGCAGTGTAAATAGTTACAGGGCAATACAAATGGTTACACGGCAATGTAAATGGTTACAGAGCAGTGTAAATAGTTACAGAGCAGTGTAAATAGTTACAGAACAGTATAAATGGTTACGGGTCAGTTTAAATAGTTACAGAGCAGTGTTAATAGTTATAGGGCAGTGTAAATAGTTACACAGCAGTGTAAATGGTTACAGAGCAGTGTAAATGGTTCCAGGACAATATAAATGGTTACAGAGCAGTGTAAATGGTTACAGTGCAGTGTAAATAGTTACAGAGCAGTGCAGCGCTACTGGTAACACAGCAGTGTAATAGTTACAGAACAGTTTAAATAGTTACCGTGCCATGTAAATGGTTACAGAGCAGTGTAAATGTTTACAAAGCAGGGTAAATCATTACAGAGCAGTGTAAATAGTTACAGAGCAGTGCAAATGGGTACAGAGCAGGGTTAATAGTTACAGGGCAGTGTATATAGTTACAGAGCAGTGTAAATGGTTACAGAGCAGTGTAAATGGTTACAGGTCAGTGTAAATGATTACACGGCAGTGTAAATGGTTGCAGCATAGTGTAAATAGTTACAGAGCAGTGTAAATAGTTACAGAGCAGTGTAACTGGTTATAGAGCAGTGTAAGTGGTTACAGAGCACAGTAAGTGGTTACAGTTCAGAGTAACTGGTTACAGGGCAGTGTAAATGTTTACAGCGCAGTGCAAATATTTACAGGTCAGTGTAAATAGTTACAGAGCAGTGTCAATGGTTACAGCGCAGTGTAAATGGTTACAGAACAGTGTAAATGGTTGTAGAAGTGTAACTGGTTACAGGGCAGTTTAAATGGTTACAGATCAGTGTAAATAGTTACAGGGGAGTATAAATGGTTACAGAGCTGTGTAAACAGTTACAGAGCAATGTAAACGGTTACAGAGTAGTGTAAAGAGTTACAGTGTAAATGGTTACAGGGCAGTGTAAATGGTTACAGAGCAGTGTAAATGGTTAGAGGGAAGTATATATAGTTACAGAGCAGTGTAAATAGTTACAGGGCAATATAAATGGTTACACGTCAATGTAAATGGTTACGGAGCAGTGTAAATTATTGCAGAGCAGTGTAAATAGTTACAGAGCAGTATAAATGGTTACGGGTCAGTTTAAATAGTTACAGAGCAGTGTTAATAGTTATAGGGCAGTGTAAATAGTTACACAGCAGTGTAAATGGTTACAGAGCAGTGTAAATGGTTCCAGGACAATATAAATGGTTACAGAGCAGTGTAAATGGTTACAGTGCAGTGTAAATAGTTACAGAGCAGTGCAGCGCTACTGGTAACACAGCAGTGTAATAGTTACAGAACAGTTTAAATAGTTACCGTGCCATGTAAATGGTTACAGAGCAGTGTAAATGTTTACAAAGCAGGGTAAATCATTACAGAGCAGTGTAAATAGTTACAGAGCAGTGCAAATGGGTACAGAGCAGGGTTAATAGTTACAGGGCAGTGTATATAGTTACAGAGCAGTGTAAATGGTTACAGAGCAGTGTAAATGGTTACAGGTCAGTGTAAATGATTACACGGCAGTGTAAATGGTTGCAGCATAGTGTAAATAGTTACAGAGCAGTGTAAATAGTTACAGAGCAGTGTAACTGGTTATAGAGCAGTGTAAGTGGTTACAGAGCACAGTAAGTGGTTACAGTTCAGAGTAACTGGTTACAGGGCAGTGTAAATGTTTACAGCGCAGTGCAAATATTTACAGGTCAGTGTAAATAGTTACAGAGCAGTGTCAATGGTTACAGCGCAGTGTAAATGGTTACAGAACAGTGTAAATGGTTGTAGAAGTGTAACTGGTTACAGGGCAGTTTAAATGGTTACAGATCAGTGTAAATAGTTACAGGGGAGTATAAATGGTCACAGAGCTGTGTAAACAGTTACAGAGCAATGTAAACGGTTACAGAGCAGTGTAAAGAGTTACAGTGTAAATGGTTACAGGGCAGTGTAAATGGTTACAGAGCAGTGTAAATGGTTAGAGGGAAGTATATATAGTTACAGAGCAGTGTAAATAGTTACAGGGCAATATAAATGGTTACACGGCAATGTAAATGGTTACGGAGCAGTGTAAATTATTGCAGAGCAGTGTAAATAGTTACAGAGCAGTATAAATGGTTACGGGTCAGTTTAAATAGTTACAGAGCAGTGTTAATAGTTATAGGGCAGTGTAAATAGTTACACAGCAGTGTAAATGGTTACAGAGCAGTGTAAATGGTTCCAGGACAATATAAATGGTTACAGAGCAGTGTAAATGGTTACAGTGCAGTGTAAATAGTTACAGAGCAGTGCAGCGCTACTGGTAACACAGCAGTGTAATAGTTACAGAACAGTTTAAATAGTTACCGTGCCATGTAAATGGTTACAGAGCAGTGTAAATGTTTACAAAGCAGGGTAAATCATTACAGAGCAGTGTAAATAGTTACAGAGCAGTGCAAATGGGTACAGAGCAGGGTTAATAGTTACAGGGCAGTGTATATAGTTACAGAGCAGTGTAAATGGTTACAGAGCAGTGTAAATGGTTACAGGTCAGTGTAAATGATTACACGGCAGTGTAAATGGTTGCAGCATAGTGTAAATAGTTACAGAGCAGTGTAAATAGTTACAGAGCAGTGTAACTGGTTATAGAGCAGTGTAAGTGGTTACAGAGCACAGTAAGTGGTTACAGTTCAGAGTAACTGGTTACAGGGCAGTGTAAATGTTTACAGCGCAGTGCAAATATTTACAGGTCAGTGTAAATAGTTACAGAGCAGTGTCAATGGTTACAGCGCAGTGTAAATGGTTACAGAACAGTGTAAATGGTTGTAGAAGTGTAACTGGTTACAGGGCAGTTTAAATGGTTACAGATCAGTGTAAATAGTTACAGGGGAGTATAAATGGTTACAGAGCTGTGTAAACAGTTACAGAGCAATGTAAACGGTTACAGAGTAGTGTAAAGAGTTACAGTGTAAATGGTTACAGGGCAGTGTAAATGGTTACAGAGCAGTGTAAATGGTTAGAGGGAAGTATATATAGTTACAGAGCAGTGTAAATAGTTACAGGGCAATATAAATGGTTACACGTCAATGTAAATGGTTACGGAGCAGTGTAAATTATTGCAGAGCAGTGTAAATAGTTACAGAGCAGTATAAATGGTTACGGGTCAGTTTAAATAGTTACAGAGCAGTGTTAATAGTTATAGGGCAGTGTAAATAGTTACACAGCAGTGTAAATGGTTACAGAGCAGTGTAAATGGTTCCAGGACAATATAAATGGTTACAGAGCAGTGTAAATGGTTACAGTGCAGTGTAAATAGTTACAGAGCAGTGCAGCGCTACTGGTAACACAGCAGTGTAATAGTTACAGAACAGTTTAAATAGTTACCGTGCCATGTAAATGGTTACAGAGCAGTGTAAATGTTTACAAAGCAGGGTAAATCATTACAGAGCAGTGTAAATAGTTACAGAGCAGTGCAAATGGGTACAGAGCAGGGTTAATAGTTACAGGGCAGTGTATATAGTTACAGAGCAGTGTAAATGGTTACAGAGCAGTGTAAATGGTTACAGGTCAGTGTAAATGATTACACGGCAGTGTAAATGGTTGCAGCATAGTGTAAATAGTTACAGAGCAGTGTAAATAGTTACAGAGCAGTGTAACTGGTTATAGAGCAGTGTAAGTGGTTACAGAGCACAGTAAGTGGTTACAGTTCAGAGTAACTGGTTACAGGGCAGTGTAAATGTTTACAGCGCAGTGCAAATATTTACAGGTCAGTGTAAATAGTTACAGAGCAGTGTCAATGGTTACAGCGCAGTGTAAATGGTTACAGAACAGTGTAAATGGTTGTAGAAGTGTAACTGGTTACAGGGCAGTTTAAATGGTTACAGATCAGTGTAAATAGTTACAGGGGAGTATAAATGGTTACAGAGCTGTGTAAACAGTTACAGAGCAATGTAAACGGTTACAGAGTAGTGTAAAGAGTTACAGTGTAAATGGTTACAGGGCAGTGTAAATGGTTACAGAGCAGTGTAAATGGTTAGAGGGAAGTATATATAGTTACAGAGCAGTGTAAATAGTTACAGGGCAATATAAATGGTTACACGGCAATGTAAATGGTTACGGAGCAGTGTAAATTATTGCAGAGCAGTGTAAATAGTTACAGAGCAGTATAAATGGTTACGGGTCAGTTTAAATAGTTACAGAGCAGTGTTAATAGTTATAGGGCAGTGTAAATAGTTACACAGCAGTGTAAATGGTTACAGAGCAGTGTAAATGGTTCCAGGACAATATAAATGGTTACAGAGCAGTGTAAATGGTTACAGTGCAGTGTAAATAGTTACAGAGCAGTGCAGCGCTACTGGTAACACAGCAGTGTAATAGTTACAGAACAGTTTAAATAGTTACCGTGCCATGTAAATGGTTACAGAGCAGTGTAAATGTTTACAAAGCAGGGTAAATCATTACAGAGCAGTGTAAATAGTTACAGAGCAGTGCAAATGGGTACAGAGCAGGGTTAATAGTTACAGGGCAGTGTATATAGTTACAGAGCAGTGTAAATGGTTACAGAGCAGTGTAAATGGTTACAGGTCAGTGTAAATGATTACACGGCAGTGTAAATGGTTGCAGCATAGTGTAAATAGTTACAGAGCAGTGTAAATAGTTACAGAGCAGTGTAACTGGTTATAGAGCAGTGTAAGTGGTTACAGAGCACAGTAAGTGGTTACAGTTCAGAGTAACTGGTTACAGGGCAGTGTAAATGTTTACAGCGCAGTGCAAATATTTACAGGTCAGTGTAAATAGTTACAGAGCAGTGTCAATGGTTACAGCGCAGTGTAAATGGTTACAGAACAGTGTAAATGGTTGTAGAAGTGTAACTGGTTACAGGGCAGTTTAAATGGTTACAGATCAGTGTAAATAGTTACAGGGGAGTATAAATGGTTACAGAGCTGTGTAAACAGTTACAGAGCAATGTAAACGGTTACAGAGTAGTGTAAAGAGTTACAGTGTAAATGGTTACAGGGCAGTGTAAATGGTTACAGAGCAGTGTAAATGGTTAGAGGGAAGTATATATAGTTACAGAGCAGTGTAAATAGTTACAGGGCAATATAAATGGTTACACGTCAATGTAAATGGTTACGGAGCAGTGTAAATTATTGCAGAGCAGTGTAAATAGTTACAGAGCAGTATAAATGGTTACGGGTCAGTTTAAATAGTTACAGAGCAGTGTTAATAGTTATAGGGCAGTGTAAATAGTTACACAGCAGTGTAAATGGTTACAGAGCAGTGTAAATGGTTCCAGGACAATATAAATGGTTACAGAGCAGTGTAAATGGTTACAGTGCAGTGTAAATAGTTACAGAGCAGTGCAGCGCTACTGGTAACACAGCAGTGTAATAGTTACAGAACAGTTTAAATAGTTACCGTGCCATGTAAATGGTTACAGAGCAGTGTAAATGTTTACAAAGCAGGGTAAATCATTACAGAGCAGTGTAAATAGTTACAGAGCAGTGCAAATGGGTACAGAGCAGGGTTAATAGTTACAGGGCAGTGTATATAGTTACAGAGCAGTGTAAATGGTTACAGAGCAGTGTAAATGGTTACAGGTCAGTGTAAATGATTACACGGCAGTGTAAATGGTTGCAGCATAGTGTAAATAGTTACAGAGCAGTGTAAATAGTTACAGAGCAGTGTAACTGGTTATAGAGCAGTGTAAGTGGTTACAGAGCACAGTAAGTGGTTACAGTTCAGAGTAACTGGTTACAGGGCAGTGTAAATGTTTACAGCGCAGTGCAAATATTTACAGGTCAGTGTAAATAGTTACAGAGCAGTGTCAATGGTTACAGCGCAGTGTAAATGGTTACAGAACAGTGTAAATGGTTGTAGAAGTGTAACTGGTTACAGGGCAGTTTAAATGGTTACAGATCAGTGTAAATAGTTACAGGGGAGTATAAATGGTTACAGAGCTGTGTAAACAGTTACAGAGCAATGTAAACGGTTACAGAGCAGTGTAAAGAGTTACAGTGTAAATGGTTACAGGGCAGTGTAAATGGTTACAGAGCAGTGTAAATGGTTAGAGGGAAGTATATATAGTTACAGAGCAGTGTAAATAGTTACAGGGCAATATAAATGGTTACACGGCAATGTAAATGGTTACGGAGCAGTGTAAATTATTGCAGAGCAGTGTAAATAGTTACAGAGCAGTATAAATGGTTACGGGTCAGTTTAAATAGTTACAGAGCAGTGTTAATAGTTATAGGGCAGTGTAAATAGTTACACAGCAGTGTAAATGGTTACAGAGCAGTGTAAATGGTTCCAGGACAATATAAATGGTTACAGAGCAGTGTAAATGGTTACAGTGCAGTGTAAATAGTTACAGAGCAGTGCAGCGCTACTGGTAACACAGCAGTGTAATAGTTACAGAACAGTTTAAATAGTTACCGTGCCATGTAAATGGTTACAGAGCAGTGTAAATGTTTACAAAGCAGGGTAAATCATTACAGAGCAGTGTAAATAGTTACAGAGCAGTGCAAATGGGTACAGAGCAGGGTTAATAGTTACAGGGCAGTGTATATAGTTACAGAGCAGTGTAAATGGTTACAGAGCAGTGCAAATGGTTCCAGGACAATATAAATGGTTACAGAGCAGTGTAAATGGTTACAGTGCAGTGTAAATAGTTACAGAGCAGTGCAGCGCTACTGGTAACACAGCAGTGTAATAGTTACAGAACAGTTTAAATAGTTACCGTGCCATGTAAATGGTTACAGAGCAGTGTAAATGTTTACAAAGCAGGGTAAATCATTACAGAGCAGTGTAAATAGTTACAGAGCAGTGCAAATGGGTACAGAGCAGTGTTAATAGTTATAGGGCAGTGTAAATAGTTACACAGCAGTGTAAATGGTTACAGAGCAGTGTAAATGGTTCCAGGACAATATAAATGGTTACAGAGCAGTGTAAATGGTTACAGTGCAGTGTAAATAGTTACAGAGCAGTGCAGCGCTACTGGTAACACAGCAGTGTAATAGTTACAGAACAGTTTAAATAGTTACCGTGCCATGTAAATGGTTACAGAGCAGTGTAAATGTTTACAAAGCAGGGTAAATCATTACAGAGCAGTGTAAATAGTTACAGAGCAGTGCAAATGGGTACAGAGCAGGGTTAATAGTTACAGGGCAGTGTATATAGTTACAGAGCAGTGTAAATGGTTACAGAGCAGTGTAAATGGTTACAGGTCAGTGTAAATGATTACACGGCAGTGTAAATGGTTGCAGCATAGTGTAAATAGTTACAGAGCAGTGTAAATAGTTACAGAGCAGTGTAACTGGTTATAGAGCAGTGTAAGTGGTTACAGAGCACAGTAAGTGGTTACAGTTCAGAGTAACTGGTTACAGGGCAGTGTAAATGTTTACAGCGCAGTGCAAATATTTACAGGTCAGTGTAAATAGTTACAGAGCAGTGTCAATGGTTACAGCGCAGTGTAAATGGTTACAGAACAGTGTAAATGGTTGTAGAAGTGTAACTGGTTACAGGGCAGTTTAAATGGTTACAGATCAGTGTAAATAGTTACAGGGGAGTATAAATGGTTACAGAGCTGTGTAAACAGTTACAGAGCAATGTAAACGGTTACAGAGTAGTGTAAAGAGTTACAGTGTAAATGGTTACAGGGCAGTGTAAATGGTTACAGAGCAGTGTAAATGGTTAGAGGGAAGTATATATAGTTACAGAGCAGTGTAAATAGTTACAGGGCAATATAAATGGTTACACGTCAATGTAAATGGTTACGGAGCAGTGTAAATTATTGCAGAGCAGTGTAAATAGTTACAGAGCAGTATAAATGGTTACGGGTCAGTTTAAATAGTTACAGAGCAGTGTTAATAGTTATAGGGCAGTGTAAATAGTTACACAGCAGTGTAAATGGTTACAGAGCAGTGTAAATGGTTCCAGGACAATATAAATGGTTACAGAGCAGTGTAAATGGTTACAGTGCAGTGTAAATAGTTACAGAGCAGTGCAGCGCTACTGGTAACACAGCAGTGTAATAGTTACAGAACAGTTTAAATAGTTACCGTGCCATGTAAATGGTTACAGAGCAGTGTAAATGTTTACAAAGCAGGGTAAATCATTACAGAGCAGTGTAAATAGTTACAGAGCAGTGCAAATGGGTACAGAGCAGGGTTAATAGTTACAGGGCAGTGTATATAGTTACAGAGCAGTGTAAATGGTTACAGAGCAGTGTAAATGGTTACAGGTCAGTGTAAATGATTACACGGCAGTGTAAATGGTTGCAGCATAGTGTAAATAGTTACAGAGCAGTGTAAATAGTTACAGAGCAGTGTAACTGGTTATAGAGCAGTGTAAGTGGTTACAGAGCACAGTAAGTGGTTACAGTTCAGAGTAACTGGTTACAGGGCAGTGTAAATGTTTACAGTGCAGTGCAAATATTTACAGGTCAGTGTAAATAGTTACAGAGCAGTGTCAATGGTTACAGCGCAGTGTAAATGGTTACAGAACAGTGTAAATGGTTGTAGAAGTGTAACTGGTTACAGGGCAGTTTAAATGGTTACAGATCAGTGTAAATAGTTACAGGGGAGTATAAATGGTTACAGAGCTGTGTAAACAGTTACAGAGCAATGTAAACGGTTACAGAGTAGTGTAAAGAGTTACAGTGTAAATGGTTACAGGGCAGTGTAAATGGTTACAGAGCAGTGTAAATAGTTACAGTGCCATGTAAATGGTTACAGGGCAGTGTAAATGGTTGTAGAAGTGTAACTGGTTACAGGGCAGTTTAAATGGTTACAGATCAGTGTAAATAGTTACAGGGGAGTATAAATGGTTACAGAGCTGTGTAAACAGTTACAGAGCAATGTAAACGGTTACAGAGTAGTGTAAAGAGTTACAGTGTAAATGGTTACAGGGCAGTGTAAATGGTTACAGAGCAGTGTAAATGGTTAGAGGGAAGTATATATAGTTACAGAGCAGTGTAAATAGTTACAGGGCAATATAAATGGTTACACGGCAATGTAAATGGTTACGGAGCAGTGTAAATTGTTGCAGAGCAGTGTAAATAGTTACAGAGCAGTATAAATGGTTACGGGTCAGTTTAAATAGTTACAGAGCAGTGTAAATAGTTACAGTGCCATGTAAATGGTTACAGGGCAGTGTAAATAGTTACACAGCAGTGTAAATGGTTACAGAGCAGTGTAAATCGTTCCAGGACAATATAAATGGTTACAGAGCAGTGTAAATGGTTACAGTGCAGTGTAAATAGTTACAGAGCAGTGCAGCGCTACTGGTAACACAGCAGTGTAATAGTTACAGAACAGTTTAAATAGTTACCGTGCCACGTAAATGTTACAGAGCAGTGTAAATGTTTACAAAGCAGGGTAAATCGTTACAGAGCAGTGTAAATAGTTACAGAGCAGTGCAAATGGTTACAGAGCAGGGTTAATAGTTACAGGGCAGTGTATATAGTTACAGAGCAGTGTAAATGTTTACAGAGCAGTGTAAATGGTTACACGGCACTGCAAATGGTTACAGAGCAGTGTATAAGGTTACAGAGCAGTGTAAATAGTTATAGAGCAGTATAAATGGTTACGTGGCAGTTTAAATAGTTACAGAGCAGTGTGAATATATACAGTGCCATGTAAATGGTTACAGGGCAGTGTAAATAGTTACACAGCAGTGTAAAAAGTTATAGTGCCGTGTAAATGGTTACAGTGTAGTGCAAATAGTTACACAGCAGTGTAAACGTTTACAGAACAATGTAAATGGTTACAGAGCAGTGTAAATATTTACAGTGCCATGTAAATGGTTACAGGGCAGTGTAAATGGTTACAGAACAGTGTAAATGGCTACAGAGCCATGTAAATGGTTACAGGGCAGTGTAAATAGTTACGGAGCAGTGTAAATGGCTACAGCATGTTTACAGTGCAGTGTAAATAGTTACAGAGCAGTGCAGTGCTACTGGTATTACAGCAGTGTAATAGTTACAGAGCAGTGTAAATAGTTACCGTGCCATGTAAATGTTTACAGAGCATTGTAAATGTTTACAGAGCAGTGTAAGTGGTTACAGGTCAGTGTAACTAGTTACAGAGCAGTGTAAATGATTACAGAGCAGTGCAAAGCGTAACAGAGCAGTTTAAATGGTTACAGGGCAGTGTATGTAGTTACAGAGCAGTGTAAATGGTTACAGAGCAGTGTAAATGCTTACACTGCATTGTAAATGGTTACAGAGCAGTGTAAATAGTTACAGAACAGTGCAAATAGTTACAGAGCAGTATAAATGTTTATGGGGCAGTTTAAATAGTTACAGAGCAGTGTAAATAGTTACAGTGCCGTGTAAATGGTTACAGAGCAGTGTAAGTGGTTACAGAACAGAGTAAGTTGTTACAGTTCAGTGTAAATAGTTACAGAGCTGTGTATATAGTTACAGTGCCGTGTAAATGGTTACAGTGCAATGTAAATAGTTACACATCAGTGTAAATGGTTACAGAGCAGTGTAAAGAGTTACAGAGCAGTGTAAATAGTTACAGAGCAGTGTCAATAGTTACAGAGCAGTGTCAATGGTTACAGCGCAGTGTAAATGGTTACAGAACAGTGTCAATTGTTATAGAGCAGTGTAACTGGTAACAGGGCAGTTTAAATGGTTACAGATCAGTGTAAATATTTACAGGGCAGTATAAATGGTTACAGAGCTGCGTAAACAGTTACAGAGCAGTGTAAATGGTTACAGAGCAGTGTAAATGCTTGCAGGGCAGTGTAAATGGTTACAGAGCAGTGTAAATAATTACAGTGTAAATGGTTACAGGGCAGGGTAAATAGTTCCAGAGCAGTGTAACTGGTAACAGAGCAGTGTAATAGTTACAGAGCAATGTAAATAGTAACAGAGCCGTGTGAATGGTTACAGAGCAGTGTAAATGGTTACAGAGCAGTGCAACTGGTTACAGAGCAATGTAAGTGGTTACAGAACAGAGTAAGTTGTTACAGTTCAGTGTAAATAGTTACAGAGCAGTGTATATAGTTACAGTGCTGTGTAAATGGATACAGTGCAGTGTAAATAGTTACACAGCTATGTAAATGGTTACAGAGCAGTGTAAAGAGTTACAGAGCAATGTAAATGGTTACAGAACAGTGTAAATGGTTACAGAGCAGTGTAAATGGTTACAGGTCAGTGTAAATGATTACACGGCAGTGTAAATGGTTGCAGCATAGTGTAAATAGTTACAGAGCAGTGTAAATAGTTACAGAGCAGTGTAACTGGTTATAGAGCAGTGTAAGTGGTTACAGAGCACAGTAAGTGGTTAGAGTTCAGAGTAACTGGTTACAGGGCAGTGTAAATGGTTACAGCGCAGTGAAAATATTTACAGGTCATTGTAAATAGTTACAGAGCAGTGTCAATGGTTACAGCACAGTGTAAATGGTTACAGAACAGTGTAAATGGTTGTAGAAGTGTAACTGGTTACAGGGCAGTTTAAATGGTTACAGATCAGTGTAAATAGTTACAGGGGAGTATAAATGGTTACAGAGCTGTGTAAACAGTTACAGAGCAGTGTAAACGGTTACAGAGCAGTGTAAAGAGTTACAGTGTAAATGGTTACAGGGCAGTGTAAATGGTTGCAGGGCAGTATAAATAGATACAGAGCAGTGTAAATAGTTACAGTGCAGTGTAATTGATTGCACGGCAGTGAAAATGGTTACAGAGCAGTGTAAATAGTTACAGAGCAGTGTAAATAGTTCCAGAGCAGTGTAACTGGTTACGGGGCAGTGTAAATGGTTACAGAGCAGTGTTAATGATTACAAGGCAGTGTAAATATTTACGGACCAATGTAAATATTTACGGAGCAGTGTAAATATTTACAGAGCAGTGTAAATGGTTACAGAGCAGTGTAAATGGTTACAGAGCAGTGTAACTGGTTACAGGGCAGTGTAAATAGTTACAGGGCAATGTAAATGGTTACAGGGCAGTGTAAGTGGTTACAGAGCAGTGTAAATAGTTACAGAGCAGTGTAAATGGGTACAGGGCAGTGTAAGTGGTTACAGAGCAGTGTAAATAGTTACAGGGCAGTGCAAACAGTTACAGGGCAGTGTAAATAGTTACAAAGCAGTGTAAATGGTTCCTGAGCAGTGTAAATAGTTACAAAGCAGTGTAACTGGTTCCAGAGCAGTGTAAATAGTTAGAGAGCAGTGTAAATAGTTATAGAGCAGTGTAAATAGTCACAGGGTAGTGTAAATAGTTACAGAGCCATGTGAATGGTTACAGAGCAGTGTAAATGGTTACAGAGCAGTGTAAGTGGTTACAGAAAAGAGTAAGTTGTTACAATTCAGTGTAAATATTTACAGAGCAGTGTATATAGTTACAGTGCCGTGTAAATGATTACAGTGCAGTGTAAATAGTTATGCAGCAGTTTAAATTGTTACAGAGCAGTGGAAAGAGTTACAGAGCAGTGGAAAGAGTTACAATGCCCTGTAAATAGTTACAGTGCAGTGTAAATTGTTACACAGCAGTGTAAATGGTTACAGAGTAGTGTAAATAGTTACAGAGCAGTGTAAATGCTTACTGGGCAGTGTAAATAGTTACAATGCAGTGTAAATGGTTACGGAGCAGTGTAAATAGTTACACAGCAGTGTAAATGGTTACGGGGCAGTGTAATTAGTTACAATGCAGTGTAAATGTTTACTGGGCAGTGAAAATAGTTACACAGCAGTGTAAATGGTTACAGGGCTGTATAACTAGTTACATAGTAGTGTAAATAGTTACAGAGCAGTGTAATTGGTTAGGGGGCAGGGTAAATAGTTACACAGCAGTGTAAATGGTTACAGGGCAGTATAAATAGATACGGAGCAGTGTAAATGGTTACAGGGCAATGTAAATAGTTACAGGGCAGTATAAATGGTTACAGGGCAGTGTAAATGGTTACAGTGTGGTGTGTATGGTTTCAGAGCAGTGTAAATAGTTACAGAGCATCATAAATAGTTACAGAGCAGTGTAAATGGTTACAAGGCAGTGTGAGTGGTTACAGAGCTGTGTAAATAGTTACTGAGCAGTGTAAATGGTTACAGAGCAGCGTAAATAGTTACACTGCAGTGTAAATGGTTGCAGGGCAGTGTAAATGGTTACAGAGCAATTTTAATAGTTACAGAGAAATGTAAATGGTTGCAGGGCAGTGTAAATGGTTACAGAGCAATTTTAATAGTTACAGAGAAATGTAAATAGTTAGAGAGCAGTATAAATAGTTGCAGAGCAGTGTATATAGTTACAGTGCCGTTTAATGGTTACAGTGCAGTGCAAACAGTCACACAGCAGTGTAAACGTTTACAGAGCAATGTAAATGGTTACAGAGCAGTGTAAATAGTTACAGTGCAGTGTAAATGGTTCCAGGGCAGTGTAAATGGTTAGAGAGCAGTGCAAAATGGTTACAGTGCAGTGTAAATAGTTACACAGCAGTGCAGTGCTAATGGTAACACAGCAATGTGATACTTACAGAGCAGTGTAAATAGTTACCGTGCCATGTAAATGGTTACAAAGCAGTGTAAATGTGTACAGAGCAGGGTAAATCGTTACAGAGCAGTGTAAACAGTTACAGAGCAGTGCAAATGGTTACAGGGCAGTGTAAATGGTTACAGGGCAGTATAAATAGTTACAGAGCAGTGTAAGTGGTTACAGAGCAGTGTAAATAGTTACAGAGCAGTGTAAATGGTTACTGGGCAGAGTAAATAGTTACAATGCAGTGTAAATGGTTACGGGGCAGTGTAATTAGTTACAATGCAGTGTAAATGGTTACTGGGCAGTGAAAATAGTTACACAGCAGTGTAAATGGTTACAGGGCAGTATAACTAGTTACAGAGCAGTGTAAATAGTTACAGAGCAGTGTAATTGGTTAGGGGGCAGGGTAAATAGTTACACAGCAGTGTAAATGGTTACAGGGCAGTATAAATAGATACGGAGCAGTGTAAATGGTTACAGCGCAATGTAAATAGTTACAGGGCAGTATAAATGGTTACAGGGCAGTGTAAATGGTTACAGAGTGGTGTGTATGGTTTCAGAGCAGTGTAAATAGTTACAGAGCATCATAAATAGTTACAGAGCAGTGTAAATGGTTACAAGGCAGTGTGAGTGGTTACAGAGCTGTGTAAATAGTTACTGAGCAGTGTAAATGGTTACAGAGCAGCGTAAATAGTTACACTGCAGTGTAAATGGTTGCAGGGCAGTGTAAATGGTTACAGAGCAATTTTAATAGTTACAGAGAAATGTAAATAGTTACAGAGCAGTGTAACTGGTTACAGAGCAGTGTAATAGTTACACAGCAGTGCAAATAGTTAGAGAGCAGTATAAATAGTTGCAGATCAGTGTATATAGTTACAGTGCCGTTTAATGGTTACAGTGCAGTGCAAACAGTCACACAGCAGTGTAAACGTTTACAGAGCAATGTAAATGGTTACAGAGCAGTGTAAATAGTTACAATGCCATGTAAATGGTTACAGGACTGTGTAAATGGTTACAGAACAGTGTAAATGGCTACAGAACTGTGTAAATGGTGACAGGGCAGTGTAAATAGTTACAGAGCAGTGTAAATGGTTCCAGGGCAGTGTAAATGGTTAGAGAGCAGTGCAGAATGTTTACAGTGCAGTGTAAATAGTTACACAGCAGTGCAGTGCTAATGGTAACACAGCAATGTGATACTTACAGAGCAGTGTAAATAGTTACCGTGCCATGTAAATGGTTACAAAGCAGTGTAAATGTGTACAGAGCAGGGTAAATCGTTACAGAGCAGTGTAAACAGTTACAGAGCAGTGCAAATGGTTACAGAGCAGTGTAAATGGTTACAGGGCAGTGTATATAGTTAGAGAGCAGTGTAAATAGTTACAGGGCAATATGAATGGTTACACGGCACTGTAAATGGTTACAGAGCAGTGTAAATAGTTACAGAGCAGTGTAAATACTTACAGAGCAGTGTAAATAGTTACAGAGCAGTGCAAATGGTTACAGGGCAGTGTAAATAGTTACAATGCAGTGTAAAGAGTTACAGAGCAGTGCAAATGGTTACTGGTCAGTGTAAATAGTTACAATATAGTGTAAAGAATTACAGAGCAGTGTAAATAGTTACACAGCAGCGTAAATGCTTACAGGTCAGTAATAAATACTTACAGAGCAGTGTAAATAGTTACAGAGCAGTGCAAATGGTTACAGGGCAGTGTAAATAGTTACAATGCAGTGTAAAGAGTTACAGAGCAGTGCAAATGGTTACTGTGCAGTGTAAATAGTTACAATGCAGGGTAAATGGTTACGGGGCAGAGCAAATAGTTACACAGCAGTGTAAACGTTTACTGAGCAATGTAAATGGTTACAGAGCAGTGTAAATAGTTACAGTGCCATGTAAATGGTTACAGGGCTGTGTAAATGGTTACAGAACAGTGTAAATGGCTACAGAACTGTGTAAATGGTGACAGGGCAGTGTAAATAGTTACAGAGCATTGCAAAATGGTTACAGTGCAGTGTAAATAGTTACACAGCAGTGCAGTGCTAATGGTAACACAGCAATTTAATACTTACAGAGCAGTGTAAATAGATACCATGCCATGTAAATGGTTACAAAGCAGTGTAAATGTGTACAGAGCAGGGTAAATCGTTACAGAGCAGTGTAAATAGTTACAGAGCAGTGCAAATGGTTACAGGGCAGTGTAAATGGTTACAGGGCAGTGTATATAGTTAGAGAGCAGTGTAAATAGTTACAGGGCAATATGAATGGTTACACAGCACTGTAAATGGTTACAGAGCAGTGTAAATAGTTACAGAGCAGTGTAAATACTTACAGAGCCATGTAAATAGTTACAGAGCAGTGCAAATGGTTACTGGGCAGTGTAAATAGTTACAATGCAGTGTAAAGAGTTACAGAGCAGTGTAAATAGTTACACAGCAGCGTAAATGCTTACAGGGCATTATAAATAGTTACAGAGCAGTGTAAATGGTTACAGAGCAGTGTAAGTAGTTACAGAGCAGTGTAAATGGTTACTGGGCAGTGTAAATAGTTACAATGCAGGGTAAATGGTTACGGGGCAGTGCAAATAGTTACACAGCAGTGTAAACGTTTACAGAGCAATGTAAATGGTTACAGAGCAGTGTAAATAGTTACAGTGCCATGTAAATGGTTACAGGGCTGTGTAAATGGTTACAGAACAGTGTAAATGGCTACAGAGCTGTGTAAATGTTGACAGGGCAGTGTAAATAGTTACAGAGCAGTGCAAAATGGTTACAGTGCAGTGTAAATATTTACACAGCAGTGCAGTGCTAATGGTAACACAGCAATGTAATACTTACAGAGCAGTGTAAATAGATACCGTGCCATGTAAATGGTTACAAAGCAGTGTAAATGTGTACAGAGTAGGGTAAATCGTTACAGAGCAGTGTAAATAGTTACAGAGCAGTGCAAATGGTTACAGGGCAGTGTAAATGGTTACAGGGCAGTGTATATAGTTAGAGAGCAGTGTAAATAGTTACAGGGCAATATGAATGGTTACACGGCACTGTAAATGGTTACAGAGCAGTGTAAATAGTTACAGAGCAGTGTAAATACTTACAGAGCAGTGTAAATAGTTACAGAGCAGTGCAAATGGTTACTGGGCAGTGTAAATAGTTACAATGCAGTGTAAAGAGTTACAGAGCAGTGTAAATAGTTACACAGCAGCGTAAACGCTTACAGGGCAGTATAAATAGTTACAGAGCAGTGTAAATGGTTACAGAGCAGTGTAAGTAGTTACAGAGCAGTGTAAATAGTTACAGAGCAGTGTCAATAGTTACAGAGCAGTGTCAATGGTTACAGCGCAGTGTAAATGGTTGCAGAACAGTGTCAATTGTTATAGAGCAGTGTAACTGGTAACAGGGCAGTTTAAATGGTTACAGATCAGTGTAAATATTTACAGGGCAGTATAAATGGTTACAGAGCTGCGTAAACAGTTACAGAGCAGTGTAAATGGTTACAGTGTAAATGGTTACAGGGCAGGGTAAATAGTTCCAGAGCAGTGTAACTGGTAACAGAGCAGTGTAATAGTTACAGAGCAATGTAAATAGTAACAGAGCCGTGTGAATGGTTACAGAGCAGTGTAAATGGTTACAGAGCAGTGCAACTGGTTACAGAGCAGTGTAAGTGGTTACAGAACAGAGTAAGTTGTTACAGTTCAGTGTAAATAGTTACAGAGCAGTGTATATAGTTACAGTGCTGTGTAAATGGATACAGTGCAGTGTAAATAGTTACACAGCTATGTAACTGGTTACAGAGCAGTGTAAAGAGTTACAGAGCAATGTAAATGGTTACAGAACAGTGTAAATGGTTACAGAGCAGTGTAAATGGTTACAGGTCAGTGTAAATGATTACACGGCAGTGTAAATGGTTGCAGCATAGTGTAAATAGTTACAGAGCAGTGTAAATAGTTACAGAGCAGTGTAACTGGTTATAGAGCAGTGTAAGTGGTTACAGAGCACAGTAAGTGGTTAGAGTTCAGAGTAACTGGTTACAGGGCAGTGTAAATGGTTACAGCGCAGTGAAAATATTTACAGGTCATTGTAAATAGTTACAGAGCAGTGTCAATGGTTACAGCACAGTGTAAATGGTTACAGAACAGTGTAAATGGTTGTAGAAGTGTAACTGGTTACAGGGCAGTTTAAATGGTTACAGATCAGTGTAAATAGTTACAGGGGAGTATAAATGGTTACAGAGCTGTGTAAACAGTTAAAGAGCAGTGTAAACGGTTACAGATCAGTGTAAAGAGTTACAGTGTAAATGGTTACAGGGCAGTGTAAATGGTTGCATGGCAGTATAAATAGTTACAGAGCAGTGTAAATAGTTACAGTGCAGTGTAATTGATTGCACCGCAGTGAAAATGGTTACAGAGCAGTGTAAATAGTTACAGAGCAGTGTAAATAGTTCCAGAGCAGTGTAACTGGTTACGGGGCAGTGTAAATGGTTACAGAGCAGTGTTAATGATTACAAGGCAGTGTAAATATTTACGGACCAATGTAAATATTTACGGAGCAGTGTAAATATTTACAGAGCAGTGTAAATGGTTACAGAGCAGTGTAAATGGTTACAGAGCAGTGTAACTGGTTACAGGGCAGTGTAAATAGTTACAGGGCAATGTAAATGGTTACAGGGCAGTGTAAGTGGTTACAGAGCAGTGTAAATAGTTACAGAGCAGTGTAAATGGGTACAGGGCAGTGTAAGTGGTTACAGAGCAGTGTAAATAGTTACAGGGCAGTGCAAACAGTTACAGGGCAGTGTAAATAGTTACAAAGCAGTGTAAATGGTTCCCGAGCAGTGTAAATAGTTACAAAGCAGTGTAAATGGTTCCAGAGCAGTGTAAATAGTTAGAGAGCAGTGTACATAGTTATAGAGCAGTGTAAATAGTCACAGGGTAGTGTAAATAGTTACAGAGCCATGTGAATGGTTACAGAGCAGTGTAAATGGTTACAGAGCAGTGTAAGTGGTTACAGAAAAGAGTAAGTTGTTACAGTTCAGTGTAAATATTTACAGAGCAGTGTATATAGTTACAGTGCCGTGTAAATGATTACAGTGCAGTGTAAATAGTTATGCAGCAGTTTAAATTGTTACAGAGCAGTGGAAAGAGTTACAGAGCAGTGGAAAGAGTTACAATGCCCTGTAAATAGTTACAGTGCAGTGTAAATTGTTACACAGCAGTGTAAATGGTTACAGAGTAGTGTAAATAGTTACAGAGCAGTGTAAATGCTTACTGGGCAGTGTAAATAGTTACAATGCAGTGTAAATGGTTACGGAGCAGTGTAAATAGTTACACAGCAGTGTAAATGGTTACAGGGCAGTATAAATAGTTACAGAGCAGTGTAAGTGGTTACAGAGCAGTGTAAATAGTTACAGAGCAGTGTAAATGGTTACTGGGAAGAGTAAATAGTTACAATGCAGTGTAAATGGTTACGGGGCAGTGTAATTAGTTACAATGCAGTGTAAATGGTTACTGGGCAGTGAAAATAGTTACACAGCAGTGTAAATGGTTACAGGGCAGTATAACTAGTTACAGAGCAGTGTAAATAGTTACAGAGCAGTGTAAATGGTTAGGGGGCAGGGTAAATAGTTACACAGCAGTGTAAATGGTTACAGGGCAGTATAAATAGATACGGAGCAGTGTAAATGGTTACAGGGCAATGTAAATAGTTACAGGGCAGTATAAATGGTTACAGGACAATGTAAATGGTTACAGAGTGGTGTGTATGGTTTCAGAGCAGTGTAAATAGTTACAGAGCATCATAAATAGTTACAGAGCAGTGTAAATGGTTACAAGGCAGTGTGAGTGGTTACAGAGCTGTGTAAATAGTTACTGAGCAGTGTAAATGGTTACAGAGCAGCGTAAATAGTTACACTGCAGTGTAAATGGTTGCAGGGCAGTGTAAATGGTTACAGAGCAATTTTAATAGTTACAGAGAAATGTAAATAGTTACAGAGCAGTGTAACTGGTTACAGAGCAGTGTAATAGTTACACAGCAGTGCAAATAGTTAGAGAGCAGTATAAATAGTTGCAGAGCAGTGTATATAGTTACAGTGCCGTTTAATGGTTACAGTGCAGTGCAAACAGTCACACAGCAGTGTAAACGTTTACAGAGCAATGCAAATGGTTACAGAGCAGTGTAAATAGTTACAATGCCATGTATATGGTTACAGGGCTGTGTAAATGGTTACAGAACAGTGTAAATGGCTACAGAACTGTGTAAATGGTGACAGGGCAGTGTAAATAGTTACAGAGCAGTGTAAATGGTTCCAGGGCAGTGTAAATGGTTAGAGAGCAGTGCAAAATGGTTACAGTGCAGTGTAAATAGTTACACAGCAGTGCAGTGCTAATGGTAACACAGCAATGTGATACTTACAGAGCAGTGTAAATAGTTACCGTGCCATGTAAATGGTTACAAAGCAGTGTAAATGTGTACAGAGCAGGGTAAATCGTTACAGATCAGTGTAAACAGTTACAGAGCAGTGCAAATGGTTACAGGGCAGTGTAAATGGTTACAGGGCAGTGTATATAGTTAGAGAGCAGTGTAAATAGTTACAGGGCAATATGAATGATTACACGGCACTGTAAATGGTTACAGAGCAGTGTAAATAGTTACAGAGCAGTGTAAATACTTACAGAGCAGTGTAAATAGTTACAGAGCAGTGCAAATGGTTACAGGGCAGTGTAAATAGTTACAATGCAGTGTAAAGAGTTACAGAGCAGTGCAAATGGTTACTGGGCAGTGTAAATAGTTACAATATAGTGTAAAGAATTACAGAGCAGTGTAAATAGTTACACAGCAGCGTAAATGCTTACAGGGCAGTATAAATAGTTACAGAGCAGTGTAAATGGTTACAGAGCAGTGTAAGTAGTTACAGAGCAGTGTAAATGGTTACTGTGCAGTGTAAATAGTTACAATGCAGGGTAAATGGTTACGGGGCAGTGCAAATACTTACACAGCAGTGTAAACGTTTACAGAGCAATGTAAATGGTTACAGAGCAGTGTAAATAGTTGCAGTGCCATGTAAATGGTTACAGGGCTGTGTAAATGGTTACAGAACAGTGTAAATGGCTACAGAACTGTGTAAATGGTGACAGGGCAGTGTAAATAGGTACAGAGCAGTGCAAAATGGTTACAGTGCAGTGTAAATAGTTACACAGCAGTGCAGTGCTAATGGTAACACAGCAATGTAATACTTACAGAGCAGTGTAAATAGATACCGTGCCATGTAAATGGTTACAAAGCAGTGTAAATGTGTACAGAGCAGGGTAAATCGTTACAGAGCAGTGTAAATAGTTACAGAGCAGTGCAAATGGTTACAGGGCAGTGTAAATGGTTACAGGGCAGTGTATATAGTTAGAGAGCAGTGTAAATAGTTACAGGGCAATATGAATGGTTACACAGCACTGTAAATGGTTACAGAGCAGTGTAAATAGTTACAGAGCAGTGTAAATACTTACAGAGCCGTGTAAATAGTTACAGAGCAGTGCAAATGGTTACTGGGCAGTGTAAATAGTTACAATGCAGTGTAAAGAGTTACAGAGCAGTGTAAATAGTTACACAGCAGCGTAAATGCTTACAGGGCAGTATAAATTGTTACAGAGCAGTGTAAATGGTTACAGAGCAGTATAAGTAGTTACAGAGCAGTGTAAATGGTTACTGGGCAGTGTAAATAGTTACAATGCAGGGTAAATGGTTACGGGGCAGTGCAAATAGTTACACAGCAGTGTAAACGTTTACAGAGCAATGTAAATGGTTACAGAGCAGTGTAAATAGTTACAGTGCCATGTAAATGGTTACAGGGCTGTGTAAATGGTTACAGAACAGTGTACATGGCTACAGAACTGTGTAAATGGTGACAGGGCAGTGTAAATAGTTACAGAGCAGTGCAAAATGGTTACAGTGCAGTGTAAATAGTTACACAGCAGTGCAGTGCTAATGGTAACACAGCAATGTAATACTTACAGAGCAGTGTAAATAGATACCGTGCCATGTAAATGGTTACAAAGCAGTGTAAATGTGTACAGAGTAGGGTAAATCGTTACAGAGCAGTGTAAATAGTTACAGAGCAGTGCAAATGGTTACAGGGCAGTGTAAATGGTTACAGGGCAGTGTATATAGTTAGAGAGCAGTGTAAATAGTTACAGGGCAATATGAATGGTTACACGGCACTGTAAATGGTTACAGAGCAGTGTAAATAGTTACAGAGCAGTGTAAATACTTACAGAGCAGTGTAAATAGTTACAGAGCAGTGCAAATGGTTACTGGGCAGTGTAAATAGTTACAATGCAGTGTAAAGAGTTACAGAGCAGTGTAAATAGTTACACAGCAGCGTAAACGCTTACAGGGCAGTATAAATAGTTACAGAGCAGTGTAAATGGTTACAGAGCAGTGTAAGTAGTTACAGAGCAGTGTAAATGGTTACTGGGCAGTGTAAATAGTTACAATGCAGGGTAAATGGTTACGGGGCAGTGCAAATAGTTACACAGCAGTGTAAACGTTTACAGAGCACTGTAAATGGTTACAGAGCAGTGTAAATAGTTACAGTGCCATGTAAATGGTTACAGGGCAGTGTAAATGGTTACAGAACAGTGTAAATGGCTACAGAACTGTGTAAATGGTGACAGGGCAGTGTAAATAGTTACAGAGCAGTGCAAAATGGTTACAGTGCAGTGTAAATAGTTACACAGCAGTGCAGTGCTAATGGTAACACAGCAATGTAATACTTACAGAGCAGTGTAAATAGATACCGTGCCATGTAAATGGTTACAAAGCAGTGTAAATGTGTACAGAGTAGGGTAAATCGTTACAGAGCAGTGTAAATAGTTACAGAGCAGTGCAAATGGTTACAGGGCAGTGTAAATGGTTACAGGGCAGTGTATATAGTTAGAGAGCAGTGTAAATAGTTACAGGGCAATATGAATGGTTACACGGCACTGTAAATGGTTACAGAGCAGTGTAAATAGTTACAGAGCAGTGTAAATACTTACAGAGCAGTGTAAATAGTTACAGAGCAGTGCAAATGGTTACTGGGCAGTGTAAATAGTTACAATGCAGTGTAAAGAGTTACAGAGCAGTGTAAATAGTTACACAGCAGCGTAAACGCTTACAGGGCAGTATAAATAGTTACAGAGCAGTGTAAATGGTTACAGAGCAGTGTAAGTAGTTACAGAGCAGTGTAAATGGTTACTGGGCAGTGTAAATGGTTCGAGAGCAGTGCAAAATGGTCACAGTGCCGTGTAAATAGTTACACAGCAGTGCAGTGCTAATGATAACACTGCAATGTAATACTTACAGAGCAGTGTAAATAGTTACCGTGCCATGTAAATGGTTACAAAGCAATGTAAATGTGTACAGAGCAGGTAAATCATTACAGAGCAGTGTAAATAGTTACAGAGCAGTGCAAATGGTCACAGGGCAGTGTAAATGGTTACAGGGCAGTGTATATAGTTAGAGAGCAGTGTAAATAGTTACAGGGCAATATGAATGGTTACACGGCACTGTAAATGGTTACAGAGCAGTGTAAATAGTTACAGAGCAGTGTAAATACTTACAGAGCAGTGTAAATAGTTACAGAGCAGTGCAAATGGTTACAGGGCAGTGTAAATAGTTACAATGCAGTGTAAAGAGTTACAGAGCAGTGCAAATGGTTACTGGGCAGTGTAAATAGTTACAATGCAGTGTAAAGAGTTACAGAGCAGTGTAAATAGTTACACAGCAGCGTAAATGCTTACAGGGCAGTATAAATAGTTACAGAGCAGTGTAAATGGTTACAGAGCAGTGTAAGTAGTTACAGAGCAGTGTAAATGGTTACTGGGCAGTGTAAATAGTTACAATGCAGGGTAAATGGTTACGGGGCAGTGCAAATAGTTACACAGCAGTGTAAACGTTTACAGAGCAATGTAAATGGTTACAGAGCAGTGTAAATAGTTACAGTGCCATGTAAATGGTTACAGGGCAGTGTAAATGGTTACAGAACAGTGTAAATGGCTACAGAGCTGTGCAAATGGTGACAGGGCAGTGTAAATAGTTACAGAGCAGTGTAAATGGTTCCAGGGCAGTATAAATGGTTACAGAGCAGTGTAAATGGTTACAGTGCAGTGTAAATAGTTACAGAGCAGTGCAGTGCTACTGGTAACACAGCAGTGTAATAGTTACAGAGCAGTGTAAATAGTTACAGGCCAATATAAATGGTTACACGGCACTGTAAATGGTTACACAGCAGTGTACATAGTTATAGAGTAGTGTAAATAGTTACAGAGCAGTATAAATGGTTACAGGGCAGTTTAAATAGTTACAGAGCAGTGTAAATAGTTACAGTGCCGTGTAAATAGTTACAGAGCAGTGTAAATAGTTACAGGGCAATATAAATGGTTACACGGCACTGTAAACGGTTACAGAGCAGTGTAAATAGTTACAGAGCAGTGTAATAGTTACAGAGCCATGTGAATGGTTACAGAGCAGTGTAAATGGTTACAGAGCAGTGTAAGTGGTTACAGAAAAGAGTAAGTTGTTACATTCAGTGTAAATATTTACAGAGCAGTGTATATAGTTACAGTGCCATGTAAATGGTTACAGTGCAGTGTAAATAGTTATGCAGCAGTTTAAATAGTTACAGAGCAGTGTAAAGAGTTACAGAGCAGTGTAAATAGTTCCAGTGCCCTGTAAATAGTTACAGTGTCGTGTAAATAGTTACACAGCAGTGTAAATGGTTACAGAGCAGTGTAAATAGTTACAGAGCAGTGTAAATGGTTAGTGGGCAGTGTAAATAGTTACAATGCAGTGTAAATGGTTACGGGGCAGTGTAAATAGTTACACAGCAGTGTAAATGCTTACAGGGCAGTATAAATAGTTACAGAGTAGTGTAAATGGTTACAGAGCAGTGTAAGTAGTTACAGAGCAGTGTAAATGGTAACTGGGCAGTGTAAATAGTTACAATGCAGTGTAAATGGTTAAGGGGCAGTGTAAATAGTTACAATGCAGTGTAAATGGTTACGGGACAGTGAAAATAGTTACAATGCAGTGTAAATGGTTACGGGACAGTGAAAATAGTTACACAGCAGTGTAAATGGTTACAGGGCAGTATAAATAGTTACAGAGCAGTGTAAATAGTTACAGAGCATCATAAATAGTTACGGAGCAGTGTAAATGGTTACAAGGCAGTGTGAGTGGTTACAGAGCAGTGTAAATAATTACTGAGCAGTGTTAAATGGTTACAGAGCAGCGTAAATAGTTACACTGCAGTGTAAATGGTTGCAGGGCCATGTAAATGATTACAGAGCAATGTTAATAGTTACAGAGAAGTGTAAATAGTCACACAGCAGTGTAACTGGTTACAGAGCAGTGTAATAGTTACAGAGCAGTGGAATAGTTAGAGAGCAGTATAAATAGTTGCAGAGCAGTGTATATAGTTACAGTGCCGTGTAATTGGTTACAGTGCAGTGTCAATAGTTACACAGCTGTGTAAATAGTTACAGAGCAGTGCAAATGGTTACAGGGCAGTGTAAATAGTTACAATGCAGTGTAAAGAGTTACAGAGCAGTGCAAATGGTTACTGGGCAGTGTAAATAGTTACAATGCAGTGTAAAGAGTTACAGAGCAGTGTAAATAGTTACACAGCAGCGTAAATGCTTACAGGGCAGTATAAATAGTTACAGAGCAGTGTAAATGGTTACAGAGCAGTGTAAGTAGTTACAGAACAGTGTAAATGGTTACTGGGCAGTGTAAATAGTTACAATGCAGGGTAAATGGTTACGGGGCAGTGCAAATAGTTACACAGCAGTGTAAACGTTTACAGAGCAATGTAAATGGTTACAGAGCAGTGTAAATAGTTACAGTGCCATGTAAATGGTTACAGGGCAGTGTAAATGGTTACAGAACAGTGTAAATGGCTACAGAGCTGTGCAAATGGTGACAGGGCAGTGTAAATAGTTACAGAGCAGTGTAAATGGTTCCAGGGCAGTATAAATGGTTACAGAGCAGTGTAAATGGTTACAGTGCAGAGTAAATAGTTACAGAGCAGTGCAGTGCTACTGGTAACACAGCAGTGTAATAGTTACAGAGCAGTGTAAATAGTTACAGGCCAATATAAATGGTTACACGGCACTGTAAATGGTTACAGAGCAGTGTACATAGTTATAGAGTAGTGTAAATAGTTACAGAGCAGTATAAATGGTTACAGGGCAGTTTAAATAGTTACAGAGCAGTGTAAATAGTTACAGTGCCGTGTAAATAGTTACAGAGCAGTGTAAATAGTTACAGGGCAATATAAATGGTTACACGGCACTGTAAATGGTTACAGAGCAGTGTAAATGGTTATAGAGCAGTGTAAATAGTTACAGAGCAGTGTAATAGTTACAGAGCCATGTGAATGGTTACAGAACAGTGTAAATGGTTACAGAGCAGTGTAAGTGGTTACAGAAAAGAGTAAGTTGTTACATTCAGTGTAAATATTTACAGAGCAGTGTATATAGTTACAGTGCCATGTAAATGGTTACAGTGCAGTGTAAATAGTTATGCAGCAGTTTAAATAGTTACAGAGCAGTGTAAAGAGTTACAGAGCAGTGTAAATAGTTCCAGTGCCCTGTAAATAGTTACAGTGCCGTGTAAATAGTTACACAGCAGTGTAAATGGTTACAGAGCAGTGTAAATAGTTACAGAGCAGTGTAAATGGTTACTGGGCAGTGTAAATAGTTACAATGCAGTGTAAATTGTTACGGGCAGTGTAAATAGTTACACAGCAGTGTAAATGCTTACAGGGCAGTATAAATAGTTACAGAGTAGTGTAAATTGTTACAGAGAAGTGTAAGTAGTTACAATGCAGTGTAAATGGTTAAGGGGCAATGTAAATAGTTACAATGCAGTGTAAATGGTTAAGGGACAGTGAAAATAGTTACAATGCAGTGTAAATGGTTACGGGACAGTGAAAATAGTTACACAGCAGCGTAAATGGTTACAGGGCAGTATAAATAGTTACAGAGCAGTGTAAATAGTTACAGAGCATCATAAATAGTTACGGAGCAGTGTAAATGGTTACAAGGCAGTGTGAATGGTTACAGAGCTGTGTAAATAGTTACTGAGCAGTGTTAAATTGTTACAGAGCAGCGTAAATAGTTACACTGCAGTGTAAATGGTTACAGGGCCGTGTAAATGATTACAGAGCAATGTTAATAGTTACAGAGAAGTGTAAATAGTCACACAGCAGTGTAACTGGTTACAGAGCAGTGTAATAGTTACAGAGCAGTGGAATAGTTAGAGAGCAGTATAAATAGTTGCAGAGCAGTGTATATAGTTACAGTGCCGTGTAATTGGTTACAGTGCAGTGTCAATAGTTACACAGCTGTGTAAATAGTTACAGTGCCGTGTAAATGGTTACAGTGCAGTGCAAATAGTTACACAGCAGTGTACACATTTACAGAGCAATGTAAATGGTTACAGAGCAGTGTAAATAGTTACAGTGCCATGTAAATGGTTACAGGGCAGTGAAAATGGTTACAGAACAGTGTAAATGGCTACAGAGCTGTGCAAATGGTGACAGGGCAGTGTAAATAGTTACAGAGCAGTGTAAATGGTTCCAGGGCAGTATAAATGGTTACAGGGCAGTGTAAATGGTTACAGTGCAGTGTAAATAGTTACAGAGCAGTGCAGTGCTACTGGTAACACAGCAGTGTAATAGTTACAGAGCAGTGTAAATAGTTACAGAGCAATGTAAATAGTTGCCGAGCAGTATAAATGGTTACAGGGCAGCTTAAATAGTTACAGAGCAGTGTAAATAGTTACAGTGCCGTGTAAATGGTTACAGGACGGTGTAAATAGTTACACAGCAGTGTAAATAGTTACAGAGCAGTATAAATGGTTACGGGGCAGTTTAAGTAGTTACATAAGAACATAAGAACATAAGAATTAGGAACAGGAGTAGGCCATCTAGCCCCTCGAGCCTGCTCCGCCATTCAATAAGATCATGGCTGATCTGGTTGTGGACTCAGCTCCACTTACCCGCCCTCTCCCCGTAACCCTTAATTCCCTTATTGCTTAAAAATCTATCTATCTTTGACTTGAAAACATTCAATGAGCCAGCCTCAACTGCTTCCTTGGGCAGAGAATTCCACAGATTCACAACCCTCTGGGAGAAGAAATTCTTTCTCAACTCGGTTTTAAATTGGCTCCTCCGTATTTTGAGGCTGTGCCCCCTAGTTCTAGTCTCCCCCACCAATTGAAACAACCTCTCTGCCTCTATCTTGTCTATCCCTTTCATGATTTTAAATGCTTCTATAAGATCACCCCTCATCCTTCTGAACTCCAAGGAGTAAAGACCCAGTCTACTCAATCTGTCATCATAAGGTAACCCCCTCATTTCTCGAATCAGCCTAGTGAATCGTCTCTGTACCCCTTCCAAAGCTGGTATATCCTTCCTGAAGTAAGGTGACCAAAACTGCACGCAGTAGTCCAGGTGCGGCCTTACCAATACCTTATACAGTTGCAGCAACACCTCCCTGCTTTTGTACTCCATCCCTTTCGCAATGAAGGCCAACATTCCATTTGCCTTCCTGATTAACTGCTGCACCTGCAAACTCACCTTTTGGGATTCATGCACAAGGACCCCCAGGTCCCTCTGCACCACAGCATGTTGTAATTTCTCCCCATTCAAATAATATTCCCTTTTACTGTTTTTTTTCCCAAGGTGGATGACCTCACACTTTCCGACATTGTATTCCATCTGCCAAACCTTAGCCCATTCGCTTAACCTATCCAAATCTCCTTGCAGCCTCTCTGAGTCCTCGACACAACCCGCTTTCCTACTAATCTTAGTGTCATCTGCAAATTTTGTTGCACTACACTCTGTTCCCTCTTCTAGGTCATCTATGTATATTGTAAACAGTTGTGGTCCCAGTACTGATCCCTGTGGCACACCACTAGCCACTGATTTCCAACCGGAAAAGGACCCATTTATCCCGACTCTCTGCTTTCTGTTCGCCAGCCAATTCTCTATCCATGCTAATACATTTCCTCTGACTCCGCGTACCTTTATCTTCTGCAGTAACCTTTTGTGTGGCACCTTATCGAATGCCTTTTGGAAATCTAAATACACCACATCCATCGGTACACCTCTATCCACCATGCTCATTATATCCTCAAAGAATTCCAGTAAGTTAGTTAAACATGATTTCACTTTCATGAATCCATGCTGTGTCTGCTTGATTGCACTATTCCTATCCAGATGGGGTACTGAAGTTGAATGTTCAGCCATGAACTCATTGAATGGCGGTGCAGGCTAGAAAGGCCGAATGGCCTACTCCTGCACCTATTTTCTATGTTTCTATGTCCCGCTATTTCTTCCTTAATAATAGTTTCAAGCATTTTCCCCACTACAGATGTTAAACTAACCGGCCTATAGTTACCTGCCTTTTGCCTGCCCCCTTTTTTAAACAGAGGCGTTACATTAGCTGCTCTCCAATCCGCTGGTACCTCCCCAGAGTCCAGAGAATTTTGGTAAATTATAACAAATGCATCTGCTATAACTTCCGCCATCTCTTTTAATACCCTGGGATGCATTTCATCAGGACCAGGGGACTTGTCTACCTTCAGTCCCATTAGTCTGTCCAGCACTACCTCCCTAGTGATAGTGATCATCTCAAGGTCCTCCCTTCCCACATTCCTATGACCACCAATTTTTGGCATGGTTTTTGTGTCTTCCACTGTGAAGACGGAAGCAAAATAATTGTTTAAGGTCTCAGCCATTTCCACATTTCCCATTATTAAATCCCCCTTCTCATCTTCTAAGGGACCAACATTTACTTTAGTCACTCTTTTCCGTTTTATATATCTGTAAAAGCTTTTACGATCTGTTTTTATGTTTTGCGCAAGTTCGCCTTCGTAATCTATCTTCCCTTTCTTTATTGCTTTTTTAGTCATTCTTTGCTGTTGCTTAAAATTTTCCCAATCCTCTAGTTTCCCACTAACCTTGGCCACCTTATACGCATTGGTCTTTGATTTGATACTTTCCTTTATTTCCTTGGTTATCCACGGCTGGTTATCTCTTCTTTTGCCGCCCTTCTTTTTCACTGGAATATATTTTTGTTGCGCATTATGAAAGAGCTCCTTAAAAGTCCTCCACTGTTCCTCAATTGTGCCACCATTTAGTCCTTGTTTCCAGTCTACTTTAGCCAACTCTGCCCTCATCCCACTGTAGTCCCCTTTGTTTAAGCATAGTACGCTCGTTTCTGACACAACTTCCTCATCCTCAATCTGTATTACAAATTCAACCATATTGTGATCACTCATTCCGAGAGGATCTTTTACGAGGAGATCATTTATTTTTCCTGTCTCGTTACACAGGACCAGATCCAAAATGGCTTGCTCCCTTGTAGACTCTGTTACATACTGTTCTAAGAAACAATCCCGTATGCATTCTATGAATTCCTCCTCCAGGCTACCCCCTGCGATTTGATTTGACCAATCGATATGTAGGTTAAAATCCCCCATAACTACTGCCATTCCTTTTTCACATGCCTCCATTATTCACTTGATTATTGCCCGCCCCACCATGAAGTTATTATTTGGGGACCTATAAACTACGCCGACCAGTGACTTTTTCCCCTTACTATCTCTAATCTCCGCCCACAATGATTCAACATTTTGTTCATTGGAGCCAATATCATCCCTCACAACTGTTCTGATATAATCCCTTATTAATAGAGCTACCCCACCTCCCTTCCCTTCCTGCCTATCTTTCCGAATTGTCAGATACCCCTGTATGTTTAATTCCCAGTCCTGGCCATGTTGCAACCATGTCTCTGTAATGGCCACCAAATCATACCCATTTGTAATGATTTGTGCCGTCAACTCATTTACTTTATTTCTAATGCTGCGTGCATTTAGGTAGAGTGTTTTCATCCTAGTTTTTAAACCATGATTTTTAGTTTTGAACCCTTCTGCAGCCCTTTTATATTCAGTGGCCCTTTTTGTTTCTTGCCTTTGGTTTCTCTGCCCTCCACTTTTACTCATCTCTTTTCTGTCTTTTGTTTTTGTCTCCTTTTTGTTTCCCTCTGTCTCCCTGTATTGGTTCCCATCCCCCTGCCATATTAGTTTAACTCCTCCCCAACAGCACTAGCAAACACTCCCCCTAGGACATTGGTTCCATTCCTGCCCAAGTGCAGACCGTCCGGTTTGTACTGGTCCCACCTCCCCCAGAACCTGTTCCAATGCCCCACAAATTTGAATCCCTCCCTGCTGCACCACTGCTCAAGCCACGTATTCATCTGTGCTATCCTGCGATTCCTACTCTGACTAGCACGTGGCACTGGTAGCAATCCCGAGATTACTACTTTTGAGGTCCTACTTTTTAATTTAACTCCTAGCTCCTTAAATTCGTCTCGTAGGACCTTATCCCTTTTTTTTACCTATGTCGTTGGTACCAATGTGCACCACGACAACTGGCTGTTCTCCCTCCCTTTTCAGAATGTCCTGCACTCGCTCGGAGACATCCTTGACCCTTGCACCAGGGAGGCAACATACCATCCTGGAGTCTCGATTGCGGCCGCAGAAACGCCTATCTATTCCCCTTATGATTGAATCCCCTATCACTATCGCTCTCCCACTCTTTTTTATGCCCTCCTGTACAACAGAGCCAGCCACGGTGCCATGAACTTGGCTGCTGTTGCTCTCCCCTAATGAGTCATCTCCCTCAACAGCACTCAAAACAGTGTATCTGTTTTGCAGGGGGATGACCAGATGGGACCCCTGCACTACCTTCTTTGTACTACTCTTCCTGCTGGTCTTCCATTCCCTAGCTGGCTGTGGATCCTTCTCATGCAGTAAGACCAACTCACTACACGTGCCACTTATGTCATTCTCAGCATCGTGGATGCTCCAGAATGAATCCACCCTCAGCTCCAATTCCGCAACGCGGTCCATCAGAAGATGGAGGCAGATACACTTCTTACACACGTAGTCGTCAGGGACATCGGAAGCGTCCCTGAGTTCCCACATGGCACAGGAGGAGCATATCACGTGACCAAGCTCTCCTGCCATGCCTTAACCCTTAGATAGGTAATAACAATGTTCCAGTTTACTTACTGATATAAAAATAAAAAGAAAAGCTACTCACCAATCACCAGCCAATCACTTACCCCATTGGCTGTGATGTCACCTTTTGATTCCTTTCTACTTCTTTTTTGTTTTCTCTCCCACTGTAGCTGCACCGGTACGCCTTTTGTAGGCCGCTCCAACGCTGCTCCCACCTCTCGCCAACTGCCGCTGGCTCTCGAGCTCCCGCTGGGCCTTTTATAGGCTGCTCCGACGCTGCTACCGCCTCTCACCAACTGCCGCTGACTCTCGAGCTCCCGCTGGACCTTTTATAGGCCGCTCCGACGCTGTTTCCACCTCTCGCCAACTGCCGCTGACTCTCGAGCTCCCGCTGGGCCTTTTATAGGCCGCTCCGATGCTGCTCCCACCTCTCGCCAACTGCCGCTGAGCTACGGAGCAGTGTAAATGGTTACATAACAGTGTAACTGGTTACAGAGCAGTGTAACTGGTCATAGAGCAGTGTAAGTGGTTACTGAGCAGAGTAAGTGGTTACAGTTCAGAGTAACTGGTTACAGGGCAGTGTAAATGGTTACAGCACAGTGCAAATATTTACAGGGCAGTGTAAATAGTTACAGAGCAGTGTCAATGGTTACAGCGCAGTGTAACTGGTTACAGAACAGTGTAAATTGTTATAGAGCAGTGTAACTGGTGACAGGGCAGTTTAAATGGTTACAGATCAATGTAAATATTTACAGGGCAGTATAAATGGTTACAGAGCTGTGTAAAAGAGTTACAGAGCAGTGTAAATAGTTACAGAGCAGTGTAAATAGTCACAGTGTAAATGGTTACAGGGCAGTGTAAATGGTTGCAGGGCAGTGTAAATAGTTACAGAGCAGTGTAAATAGTTACAGTGCAGTGTAAATGATTGCACGGCAGTGAAAATGGTTACAGAGCAGTGTAAATAGTTACAGAGCAGTGTAAATAGTTACACAGCAGTATAAATGGTTACAGAGCAGTGTAGATGGTTACAGAGCTGTGTAAAAAGTTACAGAGCAGTGTAAATAGTTACAGGGCAGTGGAAATAGTTACAAAGCAGTGTAAATGGTTACAGAGCAGTGTAAATAGTTACAGAGCAGTGTAAATGATTACAGGGCAGTATAAAATGTTACATGGCAGTGTAAATAGTTACACAGCAGTGTAAATGGTTACAGAGCAGTGTCAATGGTTACAGTGCAGTGTAAATGGTTACAGAGCAGTGTAAATAGTTACAGAGCATCATAAATAGTTACAGAGCAGTGTAAATGATTACAAGGCAGTGTGAGTGGTTACAGGAGCTGTGTAAATAGTTACTGAGCAGTGTAAATGGTTACAGAGCAGCGTAAATAGTTACACTGCAGTGTAAATGGTTATAGGGCAGTGTAAATGGTTACAGAGCAATGTTAATAGTTACAGAGCAGTGTAAATAGTTACAGTGCAGTGTAAATGGTTACAGAGCAGTGTAAATAGTTACAAGGCAGTGTGAGTGGTTACAGAGCTGTGTAAATAGTTACTGAGCAGTGTAAATGGTTACAGAGCAGCGTAAATAGTTACACTGCAGTGTAAATGGTTACAGGGCAGTGTAAATGGTTACAGAGCAATGTTAATAGTTACAGAGCGGTGTAAATAGTTGCAGAGCAGTGTAATAGTTACAGATCAGTGGAAATAGTTAGAGAGCAGTATAAAATTTGCAGAGCAGTGTATATAGTTACAGTGCCGTGTAAATGGTTACAGTGCAGTGTCAATAGTCACACAGCTGTGTAAATAGTGGCAGTGCTGTGTAAATGATTACAGTGCAATGCAAATAGTTACACAGCAGTGTAAACATTTACAGAGCAATGTAAATGGTTACAGAGCAGTGTAAATAGTTACAGTGCCATGTAAATGGTTACAGGGCAGTGTAAATGGTTACAGAACAGTGTAAATGGCTACAGAGCCATGTAAATGGTGACAGGGCAGTGTAAATATTTACAGAGCAGTGTAAATGGTTCGAGGGCAGTGTAAATGGTTACAGAGCAGTGTAAATGGTTACAGAGCAGTGCAGTGCTACTGGTAACACAGCAGTGTAATAGTTACAGAGCAGTGTAAATAGTTACCGTGCCATGTAAATGGTTACAGAGCAGTGTAAATGGTTACAGGGCAGTGTATATAGTTACAGAGCAGTGTAAATAGTTACAGGGCAATATAAATGTTTACACGGCATTGTAAATGGTTACAGAGCAGTGTAAATAGTTACAGAGCAATGTAAATAGTTACAGAGCAGTATAAATGGTTACGGGGCAGTTTAAATATTTACAGAGCAGTGTAAATAGATACAGTGCCATGTAAATGGTTACAGGGCAGTGTAAATAGTTACACAGCAGTGTAAATAGTTACAGGGCAGTTTAAATGGTTACAGAACAGTGTAAATAGTTACAGGGCAGTATAAATGTTTACAGAGCTGTGTAAACAGTTACAGAGCAGTGTAAATGGTTACAGAGCAGTGTAAATAGTTACAGTGTAAATGGTTACAGGGCAGTGTAAATGGTTGCAGGGCAGTGTAAATAGTTACAGAGCAGTGTAAATAGTTACAGTGCAGTGTAAATGATTGCACGGCAGTGAAAATGGTTACAGAGCAGTGTTAGTAATTACAGAGCAGTGTAAATAGTTCCAGAGCAGTGTAACTGGTTACGGGGCATTGTAAATAGTTACAGAGCAGTATAAATAGTTACGGAGCAGTGTAAATGGTTACAGGGCAGTGTAAATAGTTACAGGGCAGTTTAAATAGTTACAGGGCAGTGTAAATGGTTACAGAGCAGTGTAACTAGTTACAGAGCAGTGTAAATAGTTACAGAGCAGTGTAAATCATTACAAGGCAGTGTAATTGGTTACAGAGCAGTGTAAATAGTTACAAGGTAGTGTAAATAGTTACAGGGCAGTGTGAATAGTTACAGGGCCATGTAAATGATTACAGAGCAATCTAAATGGTTACAGAGCAGTGTAAATAGTTACAGAACAGTGTAAATGATTACAGAGCAGTGTAAATAGTTACAGTGCGATGTAATTGTTTACAGAGCAGTGTAAATGGTTACAGGGCAGTATAAATGGTTACAGAGCAGTGTTAATGATTACAGGGCAGTGTAAATAGTTACAGTGCAGTGTAAATGGTTACAGGGATGTGTAATAATTACAGCAGAGAATAGCGGAAGGAGAGGGAAGCATGAAGTAATGTGAAGGAAGAAAGGCAGGTAGATCCCAGGGATGCAGTTCAGCCCCCCAGCTGTGTACCGATAGGGGGATCCCCACCCCAACAGCTCCCCAACTCCCAGTGACAAAAGCGCGTTGATGTCATGTCGATTAACTCCAAAAATAAGCTGGGTGAATAACTGCTTGGAGATGCTTCTCGGGATTGGAACAGGCCTAGATGATCAGGAACTGTATAGGATAAGATGGGCCTTGTGTACCGATGCACTGCTTGCACTGTTGGAACTAAGATGGAGCAGGACTTCTGTCCACAGGTGTAGTGAGGAGTCAACCCATTTACAGCCTGGGACATCTCAGGTACTCGCAGGGTGGTGGGGGGAGAGGAATATATATTTGGGGCAAAGGTTAGGCCCCACTTGGGCCATGAAGAGAAAAGCGAGTGAAAAATATCTGACAAGGGATTGAGGAATGGGTGGGAAACTGAGGGGCTTGTGGATGTGGGGAGACTGGGGCTGGCGGGAGAGTGAGGGGCTGTGAGGTGGGGAAGGCGAATGGTGAGTTAGACAATACATGGCAGTTTGACAGAGGCCTGGTGCAGCAGGGGGATGTAAAACAATGGAGGAAGGAGGAAACCTGAGTGAGAGGAATGGGTGCCAGGTGGAAGAACCAAGTGGCAAATTTCAGGGGGTCAGACTGGACATCCACCTCATGGAGATATGGAGCAGGAGGGATGAGCTGTTTGGGGGTCAGGAGTCAGAGAACCATCACGAGTGCGGCAAATACTCAGTGAATCGAAGTGGCTGTGGCAGTGAGTGCCAACGCATTGAATCTTAGGACCTGTGAAGCCCTCCAGGTCACACTCCCGGTAGGAGAGGGTAGGGGAGGGGTGGGGAGGAGAGGAGAGGGGAGGGGAGGGGAGGGGAGGAGAGGGGTGGGGAGGAGAGGGGAGGGGAGAGCAGACAGCAGCAGCAGCTTTAATGTAACAAATCAGCCAAAGCATTTAACGCAGGTGCAGAATGATTACACACTGAGGGAGGGAGGGCGAAGGTTTGGGGTGGTGACTAGAAGCAAATTAATGAGGCAGGTTTTTGGAAGGCTTTCGAAGAAGGAGAGCGGGATACAGAGTGAGAGGGCTGGGAGGCCATCTTAGACTGGGTGTTATGTAATGAGAGAGGATTAATTAGCAATCTCGTTGTGCGAGGCCCCTTGGGGAAGAGTGACCATAATATGGTGGAATTCTGCATTGGGATGGAGAATGAAACAGTTAATTCAGAGACCATGGTCCAGAACTTAAAGAAGGCTAACTTTGAAGGTATGAGGCGTGAATTGGCTGGGATGGATTGGCGAATGATACTTAAGGGGTTGACTGTGGATGGGCAATGGCAGACATTTAGAGACCACATGGATGAACTACAACAATTGTACATTCCTGTCTGGCATAAAAATAAAAAAGGGAAGGTGGCTCAACCGTGGCTATCAAGGGAAATCAGGGATAGTATTAAAGCCAAGGAAGTGGCATACAAATTGGCCAGAAATAGCAGCGAACCTGGGGACTGGGAGAAATTTAGAACTCAGCAGAGGAGGACAAAGGGTTTGATTAGGGCAGGGAAAATGGAGTATGAGAAGAAGCTTGCAGGGAACATTAAGACGGATTGCAAAAGTTTCTATAGATATGTAAAGAGAAAAAGGTTAGTAAAGACAAACGTAGGTCCCCTGCAGTCAGAATCAGGGGAAGTCATAATGGGGAACAAAGAAATGGCGGACCAATTGAACAAGTACTTTGGTTCGGTATTCACGAAGGAGGACACGAACAACCTTCCGGTTATAAAAGGGGTCGGGGGGTCTAGTAAGGAGGAGGAACTGATGGAAATCCTTATTAGCCGGGAAATTGTGTTGGGGAAATTGATGGGATTGAAGGCCGATAAATCCCCAGGGCCTGATGGACTGCATCCCAGAGTACTTAAGGAGGTGGCCTTGGAAATAGTGGATGCGTTGACAGTCATTTTCCAACATTCCATTGACTCTGGATCAGTTCCTATGGAGTGGAGGGTAGCCAATGTAACCCCACTTTTTAAAAAAGGAGGGAGAGAGAAAACAGGGAATTATAGACCGGTCAGCCTGACATCGGTAGTGGGTAAAATGATGGAATCAATTATTAAGGATGTCATAGCAGTGCATTTGGAAAGAGGTGACATGATAGGTCCAAGTCAGCATGGATTTGTGAAAGGGAAATCATGCTTGACAAATCTTCTGGAATTTTTTGAGGATGTTTCCAGTAGAGTGGATAAGGGAGAACCAGTTGATGTGGTATATTTGGACTTTCAGAAGGCGTTCGACAAGGTCCCACACAAGAGATTGATGTGCAAAGTTAGAGCACATGGGATTGGGGGTAGTGTACTGACATGGATTGAGAACTGGTTGTCAGACAGGAAGCAAAGAGTAGGAGTAAATGGGTACTTTTCAGAATGGCAGGCAGTGACTAGTGGGGTACCGCAAGGTTCTGTGCTGGGGCCCCAGCTGTTTACACTGTACATTAATGATTTAGATGAGGGGATTAAATGTAGTATCTCCAAATTTGCGGATGACACTAAGTTGGGTGGCAGTGTGAGCTGCGAGGAGGATGCTGTGAGGCTGCAGAGCGACTTGGATAGGTTAGGTGAGTGGGCAAATGCATGGCAGATGAAGTATAATGTGGATAAATGTGAGGTTATCCACTTTGGTGGTAAAAACAGAGAGACAGACTATTATCTGAATGGTGACAGATTAGGAAAAGGGGAGGTGCAAAGAGACCTGGGTGTCATGGTACATCAGTCATTGAAGGTTGGCATGCAGGTGCAGCAGGCGGTTAAGAAAGCAAATGGCATGTTGGCCTTCATAGCAAGGGGATTTGAGTACAGGGGCAGGGAGGTGTTGCTACAGTTGTACAGGGCATTGGTGAGGCCACACCTGGAGTATTGTGTACAGTTTTGGTCTCCTAACCTGAGGAAGGACATTCTTGCTATTGAGGGAGTGCAGCGAAGGTTCACCAGACTGATTCCCGGGATGGCGGGACTGACCTATCAAGAAAGACTGGATCAACTGGGCTTGTATTCACTGGAGTTCAGAAGAATGAGATGGGACCTCATAGAAACATTTAAAATTCTGACGGGGTTAGACAGGTTAGATGCAGGAAGAATGTTCCCAATGTTGGGGAAGTCCAGAACCAGAGGTCACAGTCTAAGGATAAGGGGTAAGCCATTTAGGACCGAGATGCGGAGGAACTTCTTCACCCAGAGAGTGGTGAACCTGTGGAATTCTCTACCACAGAAAGTTGTTGAGGCCAATTCACTAAATATATTCAAAAAGGAGTTAGATGAGGTCCTTACTACTAGGGGGATCAAGGGGTATGGCGAGAAAGCAGGAATGGGGTACTGAAGTTGAATGTTCAGCCATGAACTCATTGAATGGCGGTGCAGGCTAGAAGGGCCGAATGGCCTACTCCTGCACCTATTTTCTATGTTTCTATGTTTCTTTGTTCAAGAATTTAAGGAATTTTAGAAGATCAAAACCAATGCATCTACTACCTCTGCAGCCACCTCTTTTAGAACCCGAGAATGTAGGCCGTCAGGACCAGGAGATTTGTCAGCTTTTAGTCCCGTTAGTATCTCTAGTACTTTTTCCCTACTTATATTAATTACATTAAGTTCCTCACCCTCATTACCCCCTTGGTTCCTCATCATTTTAGGCATGCTTTTTTGCATCTTCGACTGTAAAGACAGATACAAAATTTTGTTTAATTTTTCTATCATTTCCTTATTCGCCATAATAATTTCACTTGTCTCAGCCTCCACACTTTACCTTTGCAAGGCAGCTGATGCTACACCACTTCAACATGTTGCCTTGCTGATTCTTTCTGTCTGTATCTCTCTGCTTCAATGCCCGTTGAGTTTCAACAGGGGACTTACCAGCTGTCTGTCATTGCTCTGGTATTACACCAGCATTAAACAGGCATTACACCAGCATTTCTCCATTATTACTCTGGCATTACTCCGATCTTAAACCAAAATTACTCCAGAATTAATCCAATATTAAACCAAAATTACTCCAGTATTATTCCAGCATTACTCCAACACTGAACCGGCATTACTCTGGAATTAAACCGGTATTAAACTGGCATTAAACTGGCAATTCTCCAGTATTACTCCAGCATTAAACCGCCATTACTTTGATATTACGCCTGCATTACTCCAGTATTACTCCAGCATTATTCTAGTATTACTCCAGCTTTACTCCTGTATTACTCCAGCATTATTCCAGTATTACTCCATTACTCCAGTATTACTCCAGCTTTACTTCTGTATTACTCCGGCATTACTCCAGTATTACTCCAGTGTTACTCCTGCATTACACCAGTATTTCTCCGGTATTACTCTGACCATACTCTGGTGGAAGAGCTGAGGAAAAGTGGTTAATCGTCACACTCTGGGGGATGAACTTGGTTTTGAATGGCAGCACAAAGCATGCGATAGCTTCTTTTACAACCCACCCGATTTCTTTGCCCGATTGGCTATCCCGACGGCCCAAGACCAATTTCAGACTATATCTCTGTCTCTGTGTGTGTCTGTTTGTCTCACGCTCTCTCTCTTCCATTGTCTCATTCTCTGCCTCTTTTCCTACTACACTTCCAAAGTACTTCAATGTCTATAAAGTGCTTTGGGGCAGCCAGACGTTGTGAAAGGCATTATATAAATGTAAGTCTTTCTTTTATCTCAATGTATGTGTGTGCCATGAATCGTGTTGTTGATGGTTGGGTTTGGGGGAGCCCTTGCTCACACCAAAGCCCCACCCTGTCGGCCTTTCCCTTCATCGTTCAGTGCGATCTCCACCTTACTTTATTTGAGTTGGGGTTTCCAGTGATAGATGCCACTGGGGCGGGTCTGACTGGAAGTGAGGTGGAGGAAAAGGAAGTGCAGCATGTCAGGCACCAGGGTTTCACCTTTACCCACGTTTGGCCCCTGGGGTTCGGATGGTCTAACAGAGACCTTTACAATATTATTTTTACAACATTTTGTGCTTATTTTTATTTTTTTTATTATTTCAAAACGACAAAGTAAAAATCTGCACAGGCTCCATCCAGCATGAGCCAATCTGTATATGATGTAGAATATCTTTGACTCGAATTGAAGGTGACAAAATCATAGAATGATGCCGTACAGAAGGAGGTCATTCAGCCAATCTGGTCTGTTCCGGCTCTCTGGTCGAGCTGCCAATCAGTCCCACTCTCCTGCTCTTTCCCCACAGCCCTGAAAATGATTCCTTTTCAAGTATTTATCCAATTTCCTTTTGAAAGTCACGATTGCATCTGCTTTCACCGCCCTTTCAGGCAGCGCATTCCCGATCACAACAACTCGTAAAAAAAATTCTCCTCATCTCCTGGGTCTTCTGCCAGTTACCTTCAATCTGTGACCCCCAGATTGAATTACTCATCATGGCGAGTGTAATGTATGTACCAGTGAGGATGCTCACAGGTTTGTAGAACTATTGCCGAGAGGTGGGCGCCGGCGGGACTGGAGTGCATCATCACCCCCGGCAACCAAATTTTATTTTGATTTAAATTTACTGCCAAAATGTAATTTGTTTATTGTGTCATGTTTAGTGCCCCCACTCCCCCGCCACCCTTTAACCAGGATTATTGTTTCTACACAAATAGTTGTAGAAATCCTCGTCTGCTGTCCGGACACGCCACAGCGCACCATCTTGCCATCCGGAGGAGGCGGGGGTCCCCAATGGAGTACTCTCTACGCGGGATTCCTCCCTTTATTTATTGGGGACTTGGCCTGGAGGGTGGTGCACAGGGCAGTCCCACGCAAAAGGTTTTTAAGTCAGTTCACGGACTCCCAGGCTGCCTGCAATTTCTGCTGTCTGGAAGAGTCTGTGTTCCATGTTTATGTTGAATGTGTGAGGTTGCAGCCCATCTTCCAATATCTGAAGGGGCTGCTCCTCAAATTCTGGTTGCACTTCAGTCCCACTCTCCTGATCTTTGGGCACCCTATGTGGAGGGGAGCGGGCAGATCAGAAGGCCTCCTTGTAGGACTGCTCCTGGGCATGGCCAAGGGTGCCATCAGCCGGTCCAGGCAGCGGGCGGTCGAGGGGGTCGTTCAGCCCAACTGCCCGCCTCTCTTCCGTGGTTACATCCGAGCCAGGGTGTCCCTGGAGATGGAGCTCGCGGTGTCCACCGGTACGCTCGCGGCCTTCCGCGATAGGTGGGCGCCGGAAGGACTGGAGTGCATCATCACCCCCGGTAACCAAATTTTAATTTGATCCCCAATGTTTAAAGTTTCATTTGTCTATGTTTGTTGGTTTTAGTGCCCCCCCCCCCATTTTAGCCAGGGGGCACTTTTGATGCCCTCAAAAAAAAAACAAGGGGGCACTTGAAAAGTTTTTGGAGTATGACTCCCACCTTTAATCAGGGGGCACTTGTTTAATGTTCACAACTAAAATAGTTGTAGAGCTGTTGCAATCCTCGTCAGCCGACCGGACACGCCATGGCGACCATCTTGCTGTCGGGAGGAGGCAGTGGTCCCCGATGGAGGGCTCTCTACGCGGGAGTCCTCCCTTTATTTATTGGTGACTTGGTCTGGAGGGAGTTGCATGGGGCAGTACTGTGCAATTGGTTTTTAAGTTGGTTCATGGACTCCCAGACCGCCTGCAATTTCTGCAGTCTGGAGGAGCCCATGTTCCATATATGTTGAGTGTGCGAAGTTGCAGCCCCTCTTCATTTATTTAAAGGGGCTGCTCCTCAAATTCTGGTTGCACTTCAGTCCCACGCCCCTGACCTTTGGGCACCCTGTGCAGAGGGGAGCGGGCAGGTCCGAGGGCCTCCTCATGGGGCTGCTCCTGGGCATGGCCAAGGGGGCCATTAACCGGTCCAGGCAGCGGGCGGTCGAGGAGGTCGTTCAGCCCGACTGCCTGCGTCTCTTCCACGGTTATGTTCGAGCCAGGGTGTCCCTGGAGATGGAGCATGCGGTGTCGACTGCTACGCTCAGTGAGAGGTGGGCATCGGAGGGACTGGAGTGCATCATTACCCCCGGCAACCAAATTTTAATTTGATTTAAGTTTTGTTAAAGTTTAAATTGTTAATTTATGGGTTCTAGTGCCCTTGCCAAAAGGGGGCATTTGATTTTACATTCTACCAAAATAATTGTTGAGCTGTTGCATTGTGAGTGGCTTAGCCAGTCACATGATGTTCACAAGACTCAGTGTAACCCCAGTCAGTTGAGTCTAGGTCATCCATGGTGAGGTATGCAGTTATGAGCTTGGTGGATGAACTGGTAATGTGTAGTGTGATTGTTAAACCTTTGCTATAAGTTTCTTCTGATCGCATAATTTTTCATCCCACAAACAAAACGGTCCTGCAATGATCGGTTTTGAAAGTTTCCAAAATTACAGTGAATAGATAGTTTTTTTAATGCTATAATGTACTCACTGATATTTTCATCAGTCTTTTGATTTTGTATACCGATACGATAGCTTTCAGCAATTTCTAATGGTACCGGGTTGTAGTGCTGCTCCAGCTACGTTAAAATCTCTTTAAGCATTGTGTACTTTGGCTCGTCAGGCACAAGCAGATTTATCAGCGTTTCATACAATTCCAGACCCACTTCAGATAAGAAAATCGCTCTCCTCCGTTCCAACACAGCCCGGTTCTGATCTGCATTCTCTGAAACTTCGATTATATTATTTGCAGTGAAATACATTTCTGGCTGATCTACATACACTTTAAACCTTTCCTGGTCGCGTTTATATTCGCCTAAATGCCCCATGATTCCGACGGATGCACCCATTTTTGACTCTGCAGTTTAATCTAGTGTGCTCATTTTTTTTAACTCGGAATTTGTAGCTATTTCCAAAGACAGAGACGCTTCCAACGTCTCTCTGTAGGCTGGCTGAATCCTTCACCAACAAAATTTCAGCTTTAAATCATCCGAAAAATACCATCTCATCGCCAAATGTGATATATTCACAGACCACAAGCTCACACAGCTTCCTCAAAATGGATGCAGCTTCAGAAGTCTCCGGAACTTCCTGCTTCTTGTAAGCTGACTGTTTATTCCCTTTAGTTGCAGTAACACAATACGTCAACATCCACATTGTGGGGCTGCAACTTATAAGCTTACAGACATTACATTAATAGCAATGTTTGCTATGAATTCTAAAGCAAAGAACCCATTAAGCAAATACATTACAGCGAGTGTCCGCTAATTGCACCTGTTCTCGGACCTTCGAGGAGGTTCTTAAAATGAAGTCGGAACGTTTAGGTGTAAGGCATCATTTAAAAGGTTGAAACTTTTAAAAATTTACTACGAAACTGATTGCCGTACCCCACTGTAACTAGTACATGGTTCTGTATAGTTTTTAAAGACATTTTCAGTTATTTAAAATCGGGTTACTCACAGGGGACTGATTGACCCTCTGATTTAAAATGCTTAGGCCGAGAAATCCCGTTGCACCCCGTTCGGCAAGTGTGGAAGTCCCGCCCTGCTCGCGGAATTGAGGTTCGCACCCCGGGAGGACGTGGAGCACAAACAAACGCACTCCACTTCTTCTCTGGGGGGCTAATGCATGGGGTCTGGAGTGAGGCGCCGTGCTGCACACTGGGCCACATAGGAGGGGCTCTCCCCATTATCTCCAGCATGGGCTAGATCCATAAAACCCGCAGTCCAAATTAAAGGCCAGAATTCAATCTTGAAGCTCCATTGACATTCAGAAAGGCCTCTCAGCTTGGCTTTGATAGGCTGTAGTCCCTTCAGACATGCTCGATCGAATTTGTTTCTGTGATATCTTCACAGAACACAGCACACACAGCTTCCTAACATGGCAGGCAGCTCTCTCGAAAGTCTCCGGAATCTGCTTGGTTCTGTTCATTATTAACCCTGCACTTGCAGTACACAATACGTCCACATCCACAGTGTGGAGCTACAAACATTACAAGCTTACAGACATTACACTTCTCCCTCCTTAATGAAGAAGCCATCATAACAAACATCATACATAACTTTCATGTTTATACATAACACAGGATATAAACTTATTATTTTCCATATTTACAAATTTAATTTTACCACTTGTTTTCTGTTTCGAAGAGGATACCTTCGCTCTTGAACAGAACCTTCCAAACATGGTGTCAATTTCACAATCATTCGAGGCTCATCCTGAGGAATATTTTCCTCCATGGAATTTCCTTGATTTTCATTTGAGCTCACTCTAACTTCAGGCTCTTTATTTTCCTGACTCAGACTCAGACTTTCATTCTGATTCTCTCCTGGATTTGTTTCCAGTACATTGGATTTAGGATTTGCTACTGGTGTATCAAAACTATCTGATGAGTCAGAAATAATTGAATCATTCCCACCTTCAACTCCTTCCATGTCTGTAGGTAAAATATGATCAATATGAACAAACCTAACCTGTCCATTATCATACATCTTGACCAAATATGTGCGAGGACCACATATCTTCACCACTCTTCCTGGTAACCACTTTAACCATTTATGGTGATGGTTCTTCACTCTCACCTTCTGGTTTAATTTCACACTTCTCTCTTTTACTCTACGTCTATCATGATTCTCTTTCTGTCTTAATTGTGTCTCTTCTAAGGACTGTGCCACATTTGGCTTTAACAACGAGAATCTGGTTCGTGGCTCTCGTTTGAGAAACAATTCTGCTGGTGTTCTACCAGTAGTTGTATGAGGAGTATTTCGATATGTAATCAAAAAATTAGCCAATTTGTGATCAAATGACAACTGTCATTTCCTTGGATTTGGAAATAACATTTGTTTGATGAGGGCACGTTTTACAATTTGCACAGTGCGCTCTGCTGCACCATTCGAAGAAGGATGGTATGGTGGAACCTTTGCATGTTTCACACCATTTTTGCTCGTGAATTGTGCAAATTCTTCTGAACAAAATTGTGGTCCATTATCCAAAACAATTTCTTCAGGGAGACCAAATGAAGAAAATAATTTTCACAAAATGTCCAATGTTTTACTTGTTGTTACTTTCCACATTGGAAACACCGCAACCCACTTCAAATGGTTATCAATCACAATGAACAATTATTGTCCTTCTAACTCAGCAAAATCAATATGTAGCCTTTGCCACACCATGGCTGTAATGGTACTGGTCGTGGTTGCTTGCTTACTGATTGACATATCGTACACTGACTCACGACGTACTCTATATCTTTATCAAGACCTGGCCACCATAAATAACTGCATGCAAAACTCTTGGTCAAGCACATTCCCAGGTGCTGGTCATGGAGATCTCCTAATAATTTGGACCTGAATTTATTTGGTATAACCACTCTTGCACCCCACATGATACAATCTTTATCGACTGATAATTCATTCCTACGAAGGAAGAATGGATGTGTATCTTTGTCTGTTACCTGGTTTGGCCATCCATTTGCAATATACTCATACACCTTTGACATCACTGGGTCACGTTTGGTTGCTCTACCAATCTCTTCAGCTGTGACTGGCAGTTCATCAATGTATGAAAAATAAAACACTTCTTCCCTATCGGGTGTAACTTGTGATGGGGAAGGCAATCTAGACATTGCATCAGCATTACTGTGATCAGCTGATCATCTGTATTCAATATCAGATGTATATGCTGACAAAATCAAAGCCCATCTCTGCATTCGGGCTGCAGCTAATGTTGGAACTGGGGACTTTGGATGGAGGATTGCTGTTAGGGGCTTATGGTCCATGACGATGGTAAACTTACGACCATACAAGTATTTGTGAAACTTCTTGACCCCAAAAATTAATGCCAAAACTTCCCTTTCAATTTGCGCATAATTACTCTCACTGGCACTGAGAGTGCGTGAAGCAAAAGCAATTGATCTCTCCTCCCCACTACTTAATACATGAGAGATTACTGCACCAACTCCATATGGAGATGCATCACATGCTAGCTTAATCTCCTAAGATATGTCATAGTGAACTAACATGGTGCTCTCTACCAATTTGCTTTTACACTCCTTGAATGCTGTATCACATTCTTTTGACCACTTCCAATGGACCGGTTTTTTCAAAAGTTAATTCAGTGGATATAATACTGTAGCCAAATTTGGTAGAAACTTCCCATAATAGCTCAAAAGACCAAAGAATGAACGAAGTTCAGCGACATTCCTGGGAATGGATGCATTTCTTATTGCATCCAATTTTTCCATGGTTGGATGTAAACCATCTTTGTCTACTCTGTACCCTAAGTACTCCACTGAGTTTTTACATAACTCACACTTATGAACAGACACTCGTACTCTGTGCTTCTCTAGCCGTTTGAGGACTTCATTCAATATATTATTATGAATTTGCCTATTTGGTGCTGAAATTAGTATGTCATCCAAATAACATACTACCCCTTCAATACCTAGCAAAATCTGGTTCATCACCCCTTGGAATATGGCAAGGGCGGAAGACACTCCAAACGGAAGCCTATTAAATTGATATAGGGCTAGATGAATATTTTTAGTCAAACATGACTTGGACTCCTCATCTAGTTCAAGCTGTAAGTAAGCATTCGTGAGATCCAGTTTTGAGAAGATCTGACCACTTGTCAGTGTTGTAAACAAATCTTCTATATTCAGCAATGTATTGGGGACATTACCCTCTAGAACCTGGTTTACGGTTACTTTATAATCACCACACAATCTTACCTTACCATCGGACTTAGGTACAACAATGGGTGTAGCCCAATTACATCGATCTATCTTACAAATAATGTTCTCAGTCTCTAGTCTTTTGAGTTCTTGCTCAACTTTCTCCTTGAGTGCATATGGTACGGAACGTGGCTTGTAGTAAACCGATCTAGCATCCTTCTGTACCCTGACACTCGCCTTGAAGCCTTGGATCGGACTGCCCGTTTCACAGAACACCTTCGGATACTTCTTGATAACCTCATCCGTTGATGAAAATCTTACTCCAATCCAGCTTCAGTGAGCTCAACCAATTTCTTCCTAGTAAGGCAGACATGTCTCCTTTCAGTACTATTAGAGGCAAGTTCTGAAATTGAACTTTATATTTCACCGGTACGGTGATACGACCTACCACAGGAATTTTCTCTCCCGAGTAGCCTCGCAGCTCTATCTTGGATTTCTCCAGTTGGAAATCACGCAATTTGTCGCGATATAGTGACTCCAGTACTACACTCACGGATGCACCCATATCGATTTCCATTGGTATCTTGAATCCCACAACATCTATGTGGATTTTGATGCTTTCCGAATCGCTGTCCGTTAACCTCGTGCTCCTGATGACGTGTAACTCTAACATCTCCTCGTCCTGTTGTTGTTCTTCCATGCTATGTAGTCTTTTTGGATTTCTACTCATAGCTTTGAATGCTGGACTCATAGCTTTAAAAACTGGTTTACCCTTCAGTCGGCATGCCTTCGCAAAATGCCCAGTCTTCCTGCAGAAGAAACACTCTGCCTTCACGTATGGACAACTTTGAGCAATGTGTTGTCCCAGGCATCTATAGCACAACTTTGACGCTCTGGTAGAATTTCCAGTTTCTGAGACTTTCTGCCATGCCCATCTTTTACTTTGAACGTGCAAGTGATTTACCTCGGTTGACTGACGACCGTAATCATTATTTAATTCTTGGGAATATTGTTCGGCCATGCTCATCGACCTCGCTGTCTGACAAGCAGTCTCAAAAGTTAAGTCATCCATCGTCAATAACTTCTTTCGGATCGCATCTTTTTTCACCCCATAAACAAAACAATCCCATAATGCTTGGTTTTGAAAGTTTCCAAAATTACAGTGCATCGATAGCTTTTTTAATGCTACGATGTAATCACTGATACGTTCATCAGCCTTTTGATTCCGAATCCCGAAACAATAGCTTTCAGCAATTTCTAACAGTTTGGGGTTATAGTGTTGCTCCAGCTTCATTAAAATCTCTTTAAGCGTTGTGTCCTTTGGCTCGTCAGGCACAAGCAGATTTACAAGAGTGTCATATAATGCCAGACCTGCCTCCGATAAGAAGATCGCTTTCTTACGTTCCAACACAGCCCGGTTCTGGACTGCATTGTCTGGAACTTTGATTATGTTATTTGCAATGAAATACAATTCTAGCTGATCCACATACGCTTTAAAACGTTCCCGGTCATGTCTATATTCTCCCAAATATCCCAATACAACTGCCATTTTAATCTCTAGCTGTTCACACCGTGTGCTGTATTTTACCTCGGATTTTATAGCTTTTTTCCAAAGACAGAAACTTCCAAAGTCTCTCTGTCGGCTGGCTGAATCCTTCACCAACAAAATTTAAGCTTTAAATCATCCGAAAAATCCCATCCTCGTCGCCAAATGTGATATCTTCACAGAGCACAGCACACACAGCTTCCTAACATGGCAGGCAGCTCTCTCAGAAGTCTCCGGAATCTGCCTGGTTCTGTTTATTATTAACCCTGCACTTGCAGTACACAATACGTCCACATCCACAGTGTGGAGCTACAAATATTACAAGCTTACAGACATTACAGCTTCCAAATATCCATTATTTTCACTCTCCTCCAACATTGAAACCAAATGTTTCAAAACTGCAGGTTCTTACATTTTCAGATACATCCTGCTTGCTCTAGTTAATGTTCTGCACATGTACAGACTAATATCAGGTCTGGGCACTGTATCACAAGACTGCAACCACATCAGCAGTTTAACACATCACCAGCACCTCTGTTTGGCTAAAGCCTTGTTATCTTGTGCTGTCCACCGGTTACTGTCAGCAAGTTGATGACACTAATAAGGGACCTCAGCATTCACTGAGTCCGTGTTAGGCAATGGCCTTTAACAAGGCTACACCTGAACGTATCCACAGATTTCTCTGCTTGAGGATTTCCACCTGCAATAGCTTCACAATAACAACTTGAATTTATCTAGCAGCTTTAACATAATAAAACATAGCACGCAAAAAATCTGCAGAGGGATATAGACAGGCTAAGTGAGTGGGCAAACATCTGGCAGATGGAGTATAATGTGGGAAATGTGAGGTTATGCACTTTGGTACGAAAAATAAAAAAGCATATTATTATTTAAATAGGGAGAGATTACAAAATGCTGCAGTACAGAGGGATCTGGGAGTCCTTGTACATGAAACTCAAAACATAAGTATGCAGATACAACAAGTAATTAGGAAGGCAAATGGGATGTTGGCCTTTATTGAAGGAGGTTGGAATATAAAAGCAGGGAAGTCCTGCTACAACTGTACAGGGTATTGGTGAGGCCACACCTAGAGTACTACATACAGTTTTGGTCACTGTATTTAAGGAAGGATATACTTGTATTGGAGGCAGTTCAGAGAAGGTTCACGAGGTTGATTCCTGAGATGAAGGGGTTGTCTTAGAAGAAAGGTTGAGCAGGTTGGGCTTATGCTCATTCGAGTTTAGGAGAATGAGAGATGAACTTATAGAAACATATAAGATTCTGAGGGGGCTCGACAGGGTAGATGCAGAGAGGATGTTTCCCCTCAGGGAATCTAGAACTCGGGGGCATAGTTTCAAAATAAGGGCCGCCCATTTAAAACGGAAATGAGGAGAAATTTCTTCTCTCAGAGGGTCATGAATCTTTGGAATTCTCCGCCCCAGAGAGCTGTGGAGGTTGGGTCATTGGATATACTTAAGACGGAGATAGACAGATTGTTGAACGATAAGGGAGTCAAGGGTTATGGGGAGCGGGCAGGGATGTGAAGTTCAGGCCAAGATCAGATCAGCCATGATCTTATTCAATGGCGGAGCAGGCTCGAGGGGCCGAATAGCCTACTTCTGCTCCAATTTCTTATGAACTTACGTAAAACATCCCAACGAGGTTCATCTTCAACTTAATAAAAGGCAGAGATTTGCAGAAGTGTTTGCGGAGATAAATTGCAAGATGCATTTGGATAAAGAAGGCCCTTCAAACTATCCCATAATACCAGCCCGATAACCTTCCCGATACACCCCATAATACCAGTCCTATCATCTCTCTATATAGCCACCCATAATCAGCCTGATCAAGTTCCCAATAGAGCAATCATGTAGCGACAGGAATGGGAGACAGTAATTGATTTTCAGGGAATAACCTCATCGAGGATCAAGGATCGATGTGAGGGAATGCATTATTGGGTCATCGTTAGACCAAGTCTCACGATGAGGGAAGGGACTAATGAGAGGGCTTTGGGAATTGGCGAGTTTGTGAGGTGGTGAGGGAGGGAAGGGGAATGTGGATGGTAATGGGGGGACAGGAAATAGCCAGAGATAGTCTGATCAGTGATGGGAGACCTCAGATACAGAGGAACCCATTCAGCCCCTTGCGCTTGTTCCACATTCAATTTGATCATGGCTGATCTGTATCTTAACTCCATTTACCCGCCTTGGTTCCGTAACCCTTAATACCCTTCTTCTTCTTCGGCAGTCCCCCGGAGTCGAGGCTGACTTGCTTCCACACTAATCTGAGTTCTCAGGTGACTGATGAGTCCAATGCAGGACCTACAGACTCTGTCACGGGGTGGGGGGGGGCGGCAGATGGTGGTTGGAGTGACGGGTGGGTGGGGTGTTTGGTTTGTCGTACGCTCCTTCCGCTGTTTGCGCTTGGCTTCCGCGTGCTCCCGGCGAAGAGACTCGAAGTGTTCAGCGCCTTCTCGGATGCTTCTCCCCCACTTGCAGCGGCCTTGGGCCAGGGGTTCCCAAGGGTCGGTGGGGAGGTTACATTTTTTCAACGAACCTAACTAAAATCTATCAATCTCAGTTCTTAAACTTTCATTTAGCCCCCAGCCGCAACAGCTTTTTGGGGGAGGTTTCCAGATTTCCACTGCCCTCTGTGTGAAGAGGTGCTTCCTAACGTCACCCCTGAACAGCCTGGCGCTAATTCTAAGGTCACGCCCCCTCGTTCTGGACTTCCCCAGCAGAGGAAATACTTTCTTCATATCCACCCTACCAACTCCTTTAATCATCTTAAACCCCTCAATTAGATCACCCCTTCACCTTCTAAGCTCAAGGGAATACAAGCCTTCTCTTGCAACATGTCCTTGTAATTTAACCCTAGTATCATTCTAACGTTACAAGGACACGCTCAAAGCCTCCCTGATAAAGTGCAACATCCCCACTGACACCTGGGAGTCCCTGGCCAAAGACCGCCCTAAATGGAGGAAGTGCATCCGGGAGGGCGCTGAGCACCTCGAGTTTTGTCACCGAGAGCATGCAGAAATCAAGCGCAGGCAGCGGAAAGAGCGTGCGGCAAACCTGTCCCACCCATCCCTTCCCTCAACAAGTACCTGTCCCACCTGTGACAGAGTCCATGGTTCTTGTATTGGACTGTACAGCCACCTAAGGACTCACTTTTAGAGTGGAAGCAAGTCTTCCTCGACTCCGAGGGACTGCCTCTGATGATGACGATGACATTCTGGAGAATCTGCGCTGCTCTCCAAGGCTGATATATCCTTCCTGCGGGGCGGGGCCCAGAACTCCAGGTGCTTGTAACCAGAGCTTTTTCAGCTGGAGCATAACTTCCTCCCCTTTGTCTTTCTGCCCCTTGTGATAATGGCCAACATTCCATTAGACCTTTAGATTATTTTTGTATCTATCCATTAGATTTTGATTTAATTCTGTATATGAACCCTAAATCTCTCGGCTCCTCCACAGTTGCTAGCTTCTCACCATGTTGGAAATACTCTGATCAATCTTTTGTGGGTCTGAGTGGAAGGCCACACAGGTTCCCCCCCATTGAACGCCATCTGCCACAGCTTTGCCCACTCACTGAGACATGACCCCCTTATACATCCCCACTGGCTCTCGTTGGTTCATTTTCATCCAAGTACTCAATCACTCTGTCCCAAATAAAAAATTCTAGTAAAGGAGTAGACAGGATGGAGGAGTCCAGAACAAGGGGGCAAAAGCTTAAAATTAGAACTGGGTTGCTCAGGGCTTATGTCAAGAAACACTTCTTCACACGAAGTGGAAATCCTGTAACTGTCAGCCGTGGCTCAGTGGGCAGCACTCTCGCCTCTGAGTCAGAAGTGGTGGGTTCACAATCCCATTTCAGGAACTTGAGCATGAAAAATCTAGGCCGACACTCCAGTGCAGTGCTGAGGGACAGCTGCACTGCCAGAGGTGCTGTCTTTTGGATCAGACGTTAAACCGAGGCCCCGTCTGCCTTCTCAGGTAAAAGATCCCATGGAACTATTTTGAAGAAGAGCAGGGGAGTTATTCCCGGTGTCCTGGCCAATATTTATCACTCAATCTGTTGCGTACGTAAATAAACAGACTAACTGAAACAGGAGTAGTGGAACTAACTGTGTCCTTTTTGCAACTCCCAAAATGGTATCCCCAAAACCAGCATGTTTACAGCAACTGTGAATAGCTCCCGTAGGGTCCAAATGCCTGTCTAGTGAGCTGTAACAAACAACGAGGGGCCGAAATTCATCAGCCCAGCGCCCACACCCGCCTACATTCCTCCTGCAGATCCGCCCAGTGCCACTTTGGAGGTGGCCTGGAGCGGGGGGGGAGTGGAGGGGGGGAGAGCCGCCGGAAAGCGCCGGCTGATGTCAGCGGACGGCCGAGTGGTGCAACTGACCTCCCGCCCGCTGAGCTCCCAGATTCCCGTGGGCGGGACACGGCGGCTGAACAGGGCAGACCGCTGGCTGGAGGCTGGTTTGTCCCTGACGGGGAGTCTGAAGAAGCTGAAAAAAAGGTAAGTGAACACTTTAAAAAAACATTTCAACAGCGACTGACCTGGATGGGGTCTCCGGAAGGTCTTCGGATAGTTTGTTTATTTTTTGCTGTTGTTTGTTTTTTTTCAGGTCTTCGACCCTCCGTGTGCCCGACTCCTAACTCGGTGGCACTTGGGCAGCAAGCACCTCTGCCGCCGAGAATGGGACCTCCCACCCGCTGCCGCACAGATTGGCGGTGTACGTCGTCCATTTGCCGCCCGCCGACCTTCGAAGGACCTTCTTCATAAATATCCCGCCTAAAGTACCGTCTGGTACCTCGCCGGCCATCGATGGCACTTTGGGCGGCACTTGGGCAGGCGGAGGCCTTGCTGATAATCAGCCCCATAGAGCATGAGCACAACATATTTCCCCCCTTTTCAAAACACAGTCTATGAACAAACTTGAGATAGCCAGCCGTGTTCTGATACACTGAGACCAGTGTGCAGCTTGCGGTGTTTGATCGAGGTTTTCGGTTGGGAAACAGAACGGTTCCTCTGTTCCATCCTGCTGATCTGTTGGGATCAGTCTACGAGCGTTCCATCGAGTTCCATCATTAAGCTCGTAGGTGTGAGGGCTGAACTTTCGCCCAATCTGTTGTGGAGGCAAAAGTGAAGATGCGAGCTTATGCCTACGGTTTGGGCCCTTAACTCTGACCCAATCTCCATTTTTCAGTTGGGGCTTTTGAGCGCGCCGTTTTGTGTCAGTGTACAACTTCGCTTTTCGTTGGCGTTCCGAAATCTGGGATGCGAGTGTGGTTATCTTCGCACTAGGTTTGGCTTGGAGTTTGGGAATGTCCAGGAGCCAGCGAAGATTCCGCCCAATCATGAGCTCAGCGGGTGTCTTCCCCGTTATCGAGTGCTTTGTTGAACGGTATGTGCGGAGAATGGTTTGAACCACTTTGTCGAATGTTTGGTTTGGTGCGAGGTTGGCTTTCAAACCCTCTTTAATGATGCGGTTAAAACGCTCAACACCTCTGTTGCTTTGAGGATTGTACCAAGCAGTAAGGCGATGCTCGATAGCATGACGAGTGAGGAAATCCGCGAACTGGTCCATTGTCAGTGATTATGACCTCTGGGCGACCCCACCTCATGAACATACGCTGCAGAACAGTGACCATCGTTGATGAGGTCACTGAACTTGTTGTAGCGATTTCTGGCCATTTGGAATGCAGGTCATGTACAACAACAAGGAAACGCTGGTGCTGTGGAACTGCTTCAACTGGACTGAAGATATCCAACTGAAGTTGTTGGCATGGTTTTTGTGGCCATGGAATGGGCTTCATTGGTGCTGGTTGGATGTTTATGGCCTTTTCGCTCAGACTGAATGCTTTGCAGAGCAAGACAAACTCCTCAATGCAAGTCCCAGGCCACCATACTGAATCGCGACATCTCTGCTTCATGCTGACAATACCAGGGTGTCCATCGTGTGCCAATGAGAGAATGTGCTGTTGAAGTGACTTGGGAATTACTGCTCTATCACCACGAGCTAGGCAGCCATTGTTCCAAATGGAAAATTCATCGCCAAGTCTGTGGAACGTTTTTAGCTCTTCCGGAATTTGCTTAGACCACTCCTTCTGGAGAAAGTGGCACACATGCGGAGCATAGCATCATTCTGATTCGGTTTTGAGTTCATCGCAGCAGACAAGGTTTCTGATGGACTGAGTGATGATCGACGTGACATATGTCTCGTCATCTGTGAACAAGTCAGCACCAGAGTCCAAAGCAGGTGTCGAGTGGCTGAGCATGTCAGCTACGTGATTGTGACTGCCAGCGATGTCCTGTACATCGAAGTTATACTGATGAAGGTGATCTGACTATCGGTTGATTCATATTGGTCTGTGCCCAGATCCAGTTGTAGCCAGGAGTGTAGTTAGTGCTTGGTGATCTGTATGGAGGGTAAATTTCCTGCTATCGAGGTAAATTTGCCAGCGTTCACATGCGTAGATGCAAGCGAGTACTTCATATTCCCCTGTCGAGTATTTACTTTCTGCAGACGAGAGTGTGCGAGAGGCGAAGGCAACTGGCCATTCCAGGCTGTCAATCCATTGCGAGATCACAGCACCCATGGCGGTGCCTGATGCATCCGTGGTAAAGTAGGTAGTGATATTCGGATCAAAGTGCGCGAGGATAGGAGGGGATGTGATTTTCTCCTTAAGCGTGGTGAATGCCTGAGCCTGGGAATCTGTCCATTCCCAAGGGACGTCCTTGCACAGCAACTTGTGAAGTGGTTCGGCAATGTGCACATAGTGCGCGACGAACTTCAGATAGAAGTTGCAAATGCCTCCTGCATTCGCTGGATCACATCAACGTTGTCAAACCTCGTGCTGTGACTCTGTAGCCCAGAAAGTTTATTTCTTCACCAGTGAATGTACACTTAGCGGCTTTAAGTGTAATATTATGTATAGCAAGTCTAGCCATAACTGCGTGAAGTCGCTGGTCATGATCTTCCATTGTCTGTTCATGGACGATGATATCGTCAAGCAGATCGAGGGCTCCCTCTATGCCTGCTAGCACAGTAGTGACATTCTTCTGAAATGCACTTGGTGCAGAAGACAGTCCGTAGGGCATGCGTCGATACTGATACAGACCATTATGAGTCGTGAATGCCTTGAGTGGTTTGCTGTTCTCCGCTAGCGGTATTTGCAGGTAACTGCGACACATGTCAAGTTTTGTAAAAACTGTTGAGCCGTGGAATTCTGAAGACAGTTCGTCGATGGTAGGAAGAGGGTACTTGTCGGGGATGATGGCCTTGTTGACCTCTTTCAGGTCGATGCATAGGTGGATCTCCCCATTTTTTTCGCCAAGCAATGACTAAGTTCGAGATCCAGGGTGAGGAGTCGATGCTGTCAATGATTCCCTAAGATTCGAGTCGTGTTAATTCTGCGGATACTTGGTCGCGAACCGCGAATGGGAGACGGCGAAGTCGCTGCGTAACCGGTTTGACGGAAGTGTCAACGTGGGGACTATGGTAAAATTTTGTTGTCACTCCAAACCCTGTGAAAATTGAAGGATACTGCTTGTGAAAGTCCACTGTGTACACAGGTGTGCCAGTTGGGTTGTAAACTTTGAACCCAAGCTTGTCAAAAAGGTCAACACCCATGAGGCTTCATCCCTTCGTGACATAAAAGGGAAAGTTCTCCAATGTTATGTCCTTGTAATATATTGGGACAAATATGACCCCAAGTACCTCAATTTTGGAGTCGGAGTACGCATGTAGAATGGAAGTTGCGGGCTGCAGTTGACAGTGCGTGAAGTGGGTTTTGTACACAGCCTCGCTCAATATGGAGACTTTGGCTCCAAGGTCACTGAGGAGGCAGCAGGACATGCCGTCAATGTTTACCTCACAGTCCTTGAATTTGTCCGAACCGATGTGCAAAATGTCACTAACAGTGTAAACCATATTGGGTTTATCACTATCGGGGTTGTCCATATGTCGAGTATGCTGCGATGAGTGACAGACACTAGCAAAATGGTTCATTTTACCACATGCAGAGCATTTCTTCCCATGTGCAGGGCAGTTAGGACTCTTTGCTGAGTGTGATTTGTCCCCACAGTTAAAGCAGTGGAAGTTAAGCCCGCGATCCGTAGTGGGTGGCTTATTACTAGCCCTGAGTCTCTGCTGTGATTTCCACTTTGGACGAACGCCTTGCACATGGGCTGTAGCTGCAGCCTGCTGCACAGGGGGAGCAGGGGATCTGATCGCTTTTGAATCGGAAAGCGCTGATTCAATTTGGATGGCCAAATTAGTTGCTTTGTCTAATGTCAATTTATCATCCTCCATTAGCCAGCATTCCCGAATGTGGGGGATTGTTGTTTTCTCAATCATTTGATTCCTGATCATTTCCTCTGTAAGTGCTCCAAAGTTACACGTAGCAGCCAGTTCAGTTAATGAAATGATGTACTGTTTCATTGGTTCACCGTACCCTTGACCCCTTTTACGAAATTGGTACCGCTCCATCACGATACCTTTCTTTGGCTCAAATACTTCTCTTGGGCGCTTACCGTTTAGGCGTAGGACTCCGTATCTTCGATTTGGCCAAAGATGCGTTGGTCTTCGGTGCCGAGGCAATGGATAAGTATTGCACAGCAGCGAGCTGGTGTTACATTGTCGCTGACTAACCCACTCGCCGTGATGTAGGTAGAAAATTGTTTTATCCATCTCGGCCACGGAGTTGGAGGGTCCCCGGGTGTGGAGAGGAAAGGCGGGGGGGGGGGAGGGCGGGGTACAGAGGTTAATTTGAATCATCCTCATCTCCAAATTATGTTGTATATGCATGAATAACTGACAAACTGAGCCAGGAGAAAAGTAACTTAATTTAACTGTGCTTTTATACAACGCAAAATGGAGTCCCCAAACCGGCATGAACCAGCATAAGTACAGCAACCGCGAATAGTTCCCGCAGGGTCCTAATGCCTGTCCGGTGAGTTGTAACAATAAATAAAGTATGAACACAACACAATCAACATAACAAAAACAGATTAATTGGTCATTCATCATCATAGGCAGTCCCTCAACATCGAGGAAGACTTGCTTCCACTCTAAAAGTGAGTTCTTAGGTGGCTGAACAGTCCAATACAGGAATTACAGTCTCTGTCACAGGTGGGGTTGAAGGAAAGGGTGGGTGGGACTGGTTTGCCGCATTCTCCAACAGCTGCTTGCGCTTGGTTTCTGGATGCTCTCGGTGATGAGACTCGAGGTGCTCAACGCCCTCCCAGATGCTCTTCCTCCATTTAGGGCGGTTCTGGCCAAGGACTCCCAGGTGTCAGTGTGGATGTTGCACTTTATCAAGGAGGCTTTGATCCACCACAGACCCAATCAATGACCCGACCGGGGTCAAGCAGGGCTGCGTCATAGCACCAATGCTCTTCTCGACATTCCTTGCTGCAGTGCTCCATCTCAACAAGGTCCCCACTGGAGTGGAACTAAACTATAGAACCACTGGGAACCTGTTCAACCTGCAATGTCTCCAGGCTAAATCCAAGGTCATCCCATCCTCTGTCACCGAACTACAGTACGCGAACGATGCTTGCGTCTGTGCACATTCAGAGGCCGAACTCCAAGCGATGGTTAACATCTTCTCTGAGGCGTATGAACTGTTCATTATCACATCGCTGTTTGTGGGAGCTTGCTGTGCACAAGTTGGCTGCTGTGTTTCCTATATTACAACAGTGACTACACTCCAAAAGTATTTCATTGGCTGTAAAGCGCTTTGAGACATCTGGTTTTCGTGAAAGGCTCTATATAAATGCAAGTCTTTCTTTCACAAGTGATATTAGCAATTGTTCAATTCCTGAATCAAGCGAGTTTTGGAAGATCATGACTGAAGCATCAACAATTTCCTCACCAACTTCTTTTAATATCCTGGGGTGGAACTTTTCAGGTTCTGGAGATCGGTTTACCTTTAGTCCATTATTTTCGCCATTACCATGTTTTTACTTATGTTACATCGAGCACGTTCCTACCTATTATGTATGTAACCCTTGGCAATCTGTATCACACCACCACCAGAGGGCCGAGTTGTTGGCGTCCCAAGGGATCCCAGCATCCCTTGGGAGCACTATATATAAGCAGCCCCCCCCCCCCCACCCCACGCTGTACCAGCATTCTGGAGTTTGATTAAAGGAGCTAAGGTCACACTTACTCATTGCATACAGTACTCAGTTGTATCACTTTATTATGAGCATAACACTACCCTTGATTTGTTTTTAGTTCTCCTTGTATCTCTGATACATTATCCTCTTCCTGTACTGCCGCTATACAAAGTCGCTATTCAGTAGGTCTGCCATGTCCTGATTTCCAATTGCAGTATTAGCTGTGTCTGTCTTTAAGGGGCCCACATTATGCTGAACCACCTCTCTCTCTCAATACATGTAAATACTTTATTATTGTCCTTATTACCACTCATACGTTCTTTCTCATATTCCCGTTTTGCAGCTCTTTCTATTTTCTGTGTATTTCTTCACTGTCCTTTATATCTCCCAGTCCGCGGGAGTTCACTGACCTTTATATCTCCCAGTCCGCGGGAGTTCACTGACCTTTATATCTCCCAGTCCGCGGGAGTTCACTGACCTTTATATCTCCCAGTCCGCGGGAGTTCACTGTCCTTTATATCTCCCAGTCCGCGGGAGTTCACTGACCTTTATATCTCCCAGTCCGCGGGAGTTCACTGACCTTTATATCTCCCAGTCCGCGGGAGTTCACTGTCCTTTATATCTCCCAGTCCGCGGGAGTTCACTGACCTTTATATCTCCCAGTCCGCGGGAGTTCACTGTCCTTTATATCTCCCAGTCCGCGGGAGTTCACTGTCCTTTATATCTCCCAGTCCGCGGGAGTTCACTGACCTTTATATCTCCCAGTCCGCGGGAGTTCACTGACCTTTATATCTCCCAGTCCGCGGGAGTTCACTGACCTTTATATCTCCCAGTCCGCGGGAGTTCACTGACCTTTATATCTCCCAGTCCGCGGGAGTTCACTGACCTTTATATCTCCCAGTCCGCGGGAGTTCACTGACCTTTATATCTCCCAGTCCGCGGGAGTTCACTGACCTTTATATCTCCCAGTCCGCGGGAGTTCACTGACCTTTATATCTCCCAGTCCGCGGGAGTTCACTGTCCTTTATATCTCCCAGTCCGTGGGAGTTCACTGACCTTTATATCTCCCAGTCCGCGGGAGTTCACTGACCTTTATATCTCCCAGTCCGCGGGAGTTCACTGTCCTTTATATCTCCCAGTCCGCGGGAGTTCACTGACCTTTATATCTCCCAGTCCGCGGGAGTTCACTGACCTTTATATCTCCCAGTCCGCGGGAGTTCACTGACCTTTATATCTCCCAGTCCACGGGATTGCCACCGTTCTTTATATCTCCCAGTCCGCGGGAGTTCACTGTCCTTTATATCTCCCAGTCCGCGGGAGTTCACTGACCTTTATATCTCCCAGTCCGCGGGAGTTCACTGTCCTTTATATCTCCCAGTCCGCGGGAGTTCACTGACCTTTATATCTCCCAATCCGCGGGAGTTCACTGTCCTTTATATCTCCCAGTCCGCGGGAGTTCACTGACCTTTATATCTCCCAGTCCACGGGATTGCCACCGTTCTTTATATCTGTATAATATGTCCCTTTTAGTTTTATACTATCTCTCAGCTCTTGTTAACTGAGGTTGTTTACTTACACAAGTAGAGCTCCTGCCCTTTTAGGGGAATGTACAGCCTTGTATTCTACCAAGTACTTCCTTTTTTTTATTCGTTCATTGGATGTAGGCATCACTGGCAAGGCCGGCATTTATTGCCCATCCCTAATTGTCCCTTGAGAAGGTGGTGGTGAGCCGCCTTCTTGAACCACTGCAGTCCGTGTGGTGAAGATACCCCCACAGTGCTGTTAGGGAAGGAGTTCCAGGATTGTGACCCAGCGACGATGAAGGAACACCGATATATTTCCAAGTCAGGATGGTGTGTGACTTGGAGGGGAACGTGGAGGTGGTGTTCCCACGCGCCTGCTGCCCTTGTCCTTCTAGGTGGTAGAGGTCACGGGTTTGGGAGGTTGCTGCAGTGCATCTTGTAGATGGTGCACACTGCAGCCACGGTGCGCCGGTGGTGGAGGGAGTGAATGTTTAAGGTGGTGGATGGGCCAATCAAGTGGGCTGATTTATCCTGGATGGTGTCGAGCTTCTTGAGTGTTGTTGGAGCTGCACTCATCCAGGCAAGTGGAGAGTATTCCATCACACTCCTGACTTGTGCCTTGTAGATGATGGAAAGGCTTTGGGGAGTCAGGAGATGAGACAATCGCCGCAGAATACCCAGTCTCTGACCTGCTCTTGTTGCCACAGTATTTATGTGAATATAATATTTATCTTTATACAATATTTATCTTTGAACACCTCCCACTGTTCATTTTTATCCATTCTACCCAATCTTTTGTGGTCAATTTCTGCCTCCAAAGTCCGCTTTACCTAAATTTAAAACCTTACTTCGTGACTCACCCTTCTCCCTCTCAAACCCAATACTGATTTCTACCATGTTATGGTCACTGCTAGCTCGGTGTTCCCTTACCATTAAATTACTGACTAATTCAGGTCATTACTCATCACTAAATCTAAGATGGCCTGTTCTCTTGTTGGTTCAGGAACATATTGTTCTGGAAAACTACCTCGAATACGCTCAAGAAATTCATTGTCTTTGGGACATGAGCTGTTCTGCTTCTCCAGTCTATGTGAAAATGAAAGTCTCCCATTATAACCACTCTGTTTTTGCAACAAGCATCTCTGATCTCCATGTTTATGTACCCTGCTAGTTTATCACTGCTATCTGGAGACCTATAAACAACTCCCATCAAAGTCAGCTTGTAAACTCTCCAGGGTTGGCCAGGAGCCTCTGAGAATTGACGATTCATCTCCCGGACACTGCTGTGAGTAACCCAGGAGAGAAATTATCAGGGCATTTAAAACAAACTGTTTCTTTTCACTTTCTTTCAAGACTTTTGTTTATTAGTTATAAAAATATTGAAGATGAGAAAGGGGTTGTTTTGACTGACAGTCGAGAATCATCCAATCGGCTTTCAGATTGACGCGGGAAGGCGGTGCACTGTGAGGATGGACGCGTTGGGCAACCAATGGATGGAGTACGGGGGCGGGGCAATTAAAGGCAGGCGGTCATGTGATGAAACCAAAGTTGACAAGCTGTGACCAAGACCACACTGCCCAAATATTGCAGGTTCCACTTCAGTCTTCCTCTTCTAGACAGCCAAAAGCAAAATGAGGAAATATGTGAAAGATCTTCAAATTGAGGTGGTATGCAATAAATGAACGACTTGTGAAGCTGGGGTTTTTCAGCATGTGGGTTAATCCGACATCATCCCACCCTAGCCACCAGAGGGCAGTCACACCTCACACATTGCTCCCATGGGCTGAGGTGGTGTCCAGGGCTGGCACTGTGACTGTGAACGTAGGTTACTGCGGGTCTGGACACAACCAACATTACAGTGTAGCCCTTAAAGCCCCCTGTACCTGGGGCAGTGAGTGCAACCCTCACCCCCACCCCTTCTCTTTGAAGCACGTGCTGTTAGAGTGAGTATTGGTGTAGTCTCGGGTGTTGAATTTACAGAATCCAGATTTACGTGTGGATGGCTGGATTTGCATAATATGCATTTGATTAAGGTGCAAAGATGTTTTGGCAACTAAATTATTCTAATTTAAGCAGTAACATGACAGTGCTCTTCTAAGTATCTCTGAGAGTGTTCTATTTGTGTACATAATATGGTTTAATGTTTTACTTTGAATTGTCAATTAAATGATGTGTCAGTTAAGGCAGCCCAGTGGGAAATGCAATTTGCTTTTCCATTACTACAGGGCAGGCAAAGGCAAACTGGACTCTCTCTCCACCCTCTCTCCCGCCACACTCCCTCTCTCCTCTCCCGCCACACTCTCTCTCTCTCCACCCTCTCTCTCTCCCCCTCTCGCTCTCCAATTTTTCTCCACGCTCTCTTGATCCACATCCCTCTCTTCACACTCTCTCCTTCCACACTCTCTCCTTCCATACTCTCTCCCTCCCTGGACCAACCTACCTTGTTCCTGTTGTCGGGAGACATGTTTTCCAGTGCTTGTCTGTGTGTGTGTGTGTGTGTCAGTGTGTGCGTGTGTCAGTGTCTGTGCGTGTGTCAGTGTGTGTGTCTGTATGTGTGTCAGTGTGTGTGCGTGCGTCTATGTGTGCCTGTCTGTGTGTCAGTGTGTCTGTATGTGTGTCAGTGTGCGTGTGTGTCAATGTGTTTGTCTGTGTGTGTGTCCGTCTGTGTGTGTGTCTGTGTGTCAGTGTGTGTGTAGAAAAAAGGCAGATTAAAAGAATGCCTTAGGAAAATAAGTCTGTTGAAAGCAGACTGGTCAGCAGGTAAGGGTCCACAGGTACACCAGAGAGAAGCTTGTGGAGTGATCTTCACTGATTGTATAGAGGCACCAGGTACAATTAAATAAACGAGGCAGTTTGGAAATGCTTAGGAAAGGGGGTTGCTGTTGGACTTTCCCAGCTCCTCCAGAAGTTTTGCTATACTAGTATCACATCGAAAAACTTGATATTCAAACACATGGAACAGTGTGAAGTTGCTGTTCTTGCGTGCGATATACTCATTAAGTTCGGCAGAATTCGGCAAATAGAACATAAGAACATAAGAAATAGGAGCAGGAGTAGGCCATACGGCCCCTCGAGCCTGCTCCGCCATTTAATACGATCATGGCTGATCTGATCATGAACTCAGGACCACTTCCCTTTCCGCTCCCCATAACCCCTTATTCCCTTATCGTTTAAGAAACTGTCTATTTCTGTCTTAATTCAATGTCCCAGCTTCCACAGCTCTCCGAGGCAGTGAATTCCACAGATTTACAACCCTCTGAGAGAAGAAATTTCTCCTCATCTCAGTTTTAAATGGGCAGCCCTTTATTATAAGATCTAGTCTAGTCACCTATCAGTGGAAACATCCTCTCTGCATCCACCTTGTCAAGCCCCCTCATAATCTTATACATTTCTATAATGTATCAATCAAGTGAACCTTCTCTGAACTGCCTCCAAAGCAAATATATCCTTTCATAAATATGGAAACCAAAACTGCACGCAGTATTCCAGGTGTGGCCTTACCAATAAGCTGTATAGCTGTAGCAAGACTTCCCTGCTTTTATACTCCATCCCCTTTGCAATAAAGGCCAAGATTCCATTGGCCTTCCTGATCACTTGCTGTACCTGCATACTAACCTTTTGTGTTCCATACACCAGGACCCCCAGGTCCCGCTGCACTGCAGCACTTTGCAATCTTTCTCCATTTAAATAATAGAAACATAGAAAATAGGTGCACGAGTAGGCATTCGGCCCTTTGAGCCTGCACCACCATTCAATAAGATCATGGCTGATCATGCAACTTCAGTACCCCTTTCCTGCTTTCTCTCCATACCCCTTGATCCCTTTAGCCATAAGGGCCACATCTAACTCCTTTTTGAATATATCTAACGAACTGGCCTCAACAACTTTCTGTGGTAGAGAATTCCACAGGTTCACAACTCTCTGGGTGAAGAAGTTTCTCCTCATCTCGGTCCTAAATGGCTTACCCCTTATCCTTAGACTGTGACCCCTGGTTCTGGACTTCCCCAACATTGGGAACATTCTTCCTGCATCTAACCTGTCCAAACCTGTTAGTATTTTATATGTTTCTATGAGATCCCCTTTCATTCTTCTAAATTCCAATGCGTATAAGCCTAGTCGATCCAGTCTTTCTTCATATTTCAGTCCTGCCATCCCGGGAATCAGTCTAGTGAACCTTCGCTGCACACCCTCAATAGCAAGAATGTCCTTCCTCAGATTAGGAGACCAAAACTGTACACAATATTCAAGGTGTGGCCTCACCAAGGCTCTGTACAACTGCAGTAAGATCTCCCTGCTCCTATACTCAAATCCTCTCGCTATGAAGGCCAACATGACATTTGCCTTCTGCACCACCTGCTGTACCTGCATACCAACTTTCAATGATTAATGAACCATGACACCCAGGTTTTGTTGCACCTCCCCTTTTCCTAATCTGTCACCATTCAGATAATATTCTGCCTTCCTGTTTTTGTCACCAAAGTGGATAACCTCACATTTATCGACATTATACTGCATCTGCCATACATTTGCCCACTCACCTAACCTGTCCAAGTCACCCTGCAGCCTTTTAGCGTCCTCCTCACAGCTCACACTGTCACCCAGCTGAGTGTCATCTGTAAACTTGGAGATATTACATTCAATTGCTTCGTCTAAATCATTAATGTATATTGTAAATAGCTGCGGTCCCAGCACTGAACCTTGCGGTACCCCACTAGTCACTGCCTGCCATTCTGAAAAGGACCCGTTTATTCCTTCCTGTCTGCCAACCAGTTCTCTAACCACGTCAATACATTACCCCCAATACCATGTGCTTTAATTTTGCACACTAATCTCTTGTGTGGGACTTTGTCAAAAGCCTTTGATTTTTTTTCTGCCAAAGTGCATGACCTCACACTTTCCAACATTATACTCTATCTGCCAAATTTTTGCCCACTCACTTAACCTGTCTATGTCCTTTTGCAGATTTTTTGTGTCCTCCTCACACATTGCTTTTCCTCCCATCTTTGTATTGTCAGCAAACTTGGCTACGTTACACTCGGTCCCTTCTTCCAAGTTGTAAATATAGATTGTAAATAGTTGGGGTCCCAGCACTGATCCCTGAGGCACCCAACTAGTTACTGATTGCCAACCCGAGAATGAACTATTTAGCCCGACTCTCTGTTTTCTGTTAGTTAGCCAATCCTCTATCCATGCTAATATATTACCCCCAACCCTGTGAACTTTTATCTTGTGCAGTAACCTTTTATGTGGCATCTTGTCAAATGCCTTCTGGAAGCCCAAATACACCACATCCACTGGTTCCCCTTTATCCACCCTGTTCGTTACATCCTCAAAGAATTCCAGCAAATTTGTCAAACATGATTTCCCCTTCGTAAATCCATGCTGACTCTGCCTGACCGAATTGTGCTTTTCCAAATGTGCTGCTACTGCTTCTTTAATATTGGACTCCAACATTTTAACAACCACAGATGTTAGGCTAACTGGTCTATAGTTTCCTGAGAAATAAAATGTAGAATTTGCTACTATGGATGTTTGAGTGGCCCAGCAGTCTGTGAGAACCCCGGCTTGCGAGCACCATAGGAACAGGCCGGGGAGCAGAAGGAGCAGCGTGGCAGTGTACCACTCCAGGGAGCAGCACGTGCTGGAGCAGGAGAGCAACAGCAGTGAAAAGGGATGTCACCAAGGTCCAGGTCGGTGATTGGAGCGTGGGCAGGTAAAGCAGGAGCAGAGAGGTCGGGGCGAAGGAGCGGCAAGAGATTGTAGAGGGACGTGATCGGGCCCAGAAGAGGCGCGAGTTCGGGGCCCAGGGGCAGCACGGGCCAGCCCATAATGCAATATATGTGCGCACTACATCTATGCAGCAGGTTAATCTTTGCTCCTGGACCAAGACCTAGCTCTGTCAAGCCCGTGTGGTGGCTGGTGTGCAACAGTCACCACATGTTAAAAAAATCCACGCACAGGCATCTTCCACCCTCCAAGATTTAGTTCGGGAGATGGAATTTTAGATCCTTCATTGAAACACCTGTGAATTCAACAATTGTGCATCCCGGTCTGGAGTAAAAATAAAATGGGGAAGGTGGCTCAACCGTGGCAACAAGGGAAATTAAGGATAGTGTTAAATCCAAGGAAGAGGCATATTAATTGGCCAGAAAAAGCAGCAAACCTGAGGACTGGGAGATTTTATAATACAGCAGATGAGGGCAAAGGGTTGAATTAGTAGGGGGGAAATAGAGTATGAGAGGAAGCTTGCTGAGAACATAAAAAACTGACTGCAAAAGCTTCTATAGATAAGTGAAGAGAAAAGGATTAGTGAAGACAAACTTAAGTCCCTTGCAGTCAGATTCAGGTGAATTTCTAATGGGGAACAAAGAAATGGCGGACCAGTTAAACAAATACATTGATTCTGTCTTCACGAAGGAAGACACAAATAACCTTCCAGAAATACTAAGGGACCGAGGGTCTAGTGGGAAGGAGGAACTGAAGGAAATCCTTATTAGGCGGCAAATTGTGTTGGGAAATTGATGGGATTGAAGGCCGATAAATCCCCGGGGCCTGATAGTCTGCATCCCAGAGTACTTAAGGAAGCAGCCCTAGAAATAGTGGATGCATTGGTGATCATTTTCCAACAGTCTATCGACTCTAGATCGGCTCCTATGGACTGGAGGGTAGCTAATGTAACACCATTTTTTAAGAAGGGAGTGAGAGAGAAGGCGGGTAATTATAGACCGGTTAGCCTGACATCAGTAGTGGGGAAAATGTTGGAATCAATTATTAAAGATGAAATGGCAGCACATTTGGAAAGCAGTGATGGGATTGGTCCAAGTCAGCATGGATTTATGAAAGGGAAATCCTGCTTGACAAATCTTCTAGAATTTTTTGAGGATGTAACTAGTACAGTGCACAAGGGAGAACCGGTGAATGTGGTGTATTTGGACATTCAAAAGGCTTTTGACAAGGTCCCACACACGAGATTGATGTGCAAAATGAAAGCACATGGTATTGGGGATAATGTACTGACGTGGATAGAGAACTGGTTGGCAGACAGGAAGCAGAGAGTCGGGATGAACGGGTCCTTTTCAGAATGGCAGCCAGGGATTAGTGGGGTGCCGCAGGACTTAGTGCTGGGACTCCAGCTACTTACACTATACATCAATGATTTAGATGAAGGAATTGAGTGTAATATCTCCAAGTTTGCAGATGACACTAAGCCGGGTGGCAGTTTGAGCTGTGAGGAGGATGCTAAAAGGCTGCAGGGTGACTTGTACAGGTTAGGTGATTGGGCAAATGTATGGCAGATGCAGTATAATGTGGATAAAACATGAGGTTATACACTTTGGTGGCAAAAACACGAAGGCAGATTATTATCTGAATGGCGGCAGATTAGAAAAGGGGAGGTGCAACGAGACCTGGGTGTCATGGTACATCAGTCATCGAAAGCTGGCATGCAGGTACAGCAGGTGGTGAAGAAGGCAAATGGTATGTTGGCCATCATAGCTAGGGGATAAGAACATAAGAAATAGGAGCAGGAATAGACCATACGGCCCCTCAAGCCTGCTCCGCCATTCAATAAGATCATGGCTGAACTTGTACATCAACTTCACTTACCCGCCCCATCCTCACATCCCTTGATTCCTTTAGTGCCCAAAAATCTATCGATTCCAGTCTTGAATATACTCGTCGACTGAGCATTCACAGCCCTCGAGGGTAGAGAATTCCAGATTCACAAGCCTCTGAGTGAAGAAATTTCTTCTCATCTCAGTCCTAAATGGTCGACCCCTTATCCTGAGACTATGTCCCCTAGTTCTAGACTCTCCAGCCAGGGAAAACAGCCTCTCACAGCATCGACCCTATCAGGCCACTATGAATTTTACACGTTTCAATGTGATCAGCCCTCGTCCTACGAAATGTTAAATTGAAGCCCGGTGCCAGTGCCATCTCTGGTGGATGTAAAATATCCCGTGTCACTTTTCGAAGAAGAACAGGGGAGTTCTTCCAGTGGACTGGCCAACCTCAAGCAACATCGCAAAAACAGATCATCTGGTCATTTATCTCACTGCTGTTTGTGGGACCTTTCTGTGTGCAAATTAGCTGCAACTTTTCCCTACATTGTAACAGCGACATAGAAACAAGAAACATAGAAAATAGGTGCAGGAGTAGGCCATTCGGCCCTTCTAGCCTGCACCGCCATTCAATGAGTTCATGGCTGAACATGCAACTTCAGTACCCCATTCCTGCTTTCTCACCATACCCCTTGATTCCCCTAGTAGTAAGGACTTCATCTAACTCCTTATTGAATATATTTAGTGAATTGGCCTCAACAACTTTCTGTGGTAGAGAATTCCACAGGTTCACCACTCTCTGGGTGAAGAAATTCCTCCTCATCTCAGTCCTAAATGGCTTCCCCCTTATCCTTAGACTGTGTCCCCTGGTTCTGGACTTCCCCAACATTGGGAACATTCTTCCTGCATCTAACCTGTCTAACCCCGTCAGAATTTTAAACGTTTCTATGAGGTCCCCTCTCATTCTTCTGAACTCCAGTGAATACAAGCCCAGTTGATCCAGTCTTTCTTGATAGGTCAGTCCCGCCATCCCGGGAATCAGTCTGGTGAACCTTCGCTGCACTCCCTCAATAGCAAGAATGTCCTTCCTCAGGTTAGGAGACCAAAACTGTACACAATACTCCAGGTGTGGCCTCACCAAGGCCCTGTACAATTGTAGCAACACCTCCCTGCCCTTGTACTCAAATCCCCTCGCTATGAAGGCCAACATGCCATTTGCTTTCTCAACCGCCTGCTGTACCTGCATGCCAACCTTCAATGACTGATGTACCATGACACCCAGGTCTCGTTGCACCTCTCCTTTTCCTAATCTGTCACCATTCAGATAATAGTCTGTCTCTCTGTTTTTACCACCAAAGTGGATAACCTCACATTTATCCACATTATACTTCATCTGCCATGCATTTGCCCACTCACCTAACCTATCCAAGTTGCTCTGCAGCCTCATAGAATCCTCCTTGCAGCTCACACTGCCACCTAACTTAGTGTCATCCGCAAATTTGGAGATACTACATTTAATCCCCTCGTCTAAATCATTAATGTACAGTGTAAACAGCTGGGGCCCCAGCACAGAACCTTGCGGTACCCCACTAGTCACTGCCTGCCATTCTGAAAAGTACCCATTTACTCCTACTCTTTGCTTCCTGTCTGACAACCAGTTCTCAATCCATGTCAGCACACTACCCCCAATCCCATGTGCTTTAACTTTGCACATTAATCTCTTGTGTGGGACCTTGTCGAAAGCCTTCTGAAAGTCCAAATATACCACATCGACTGGTTCTCCCTTGTCCACTCTACTGGAAACATCCTCAAAAAATTCCAGAAGATTTGTCAAGCATGATTTCCCTTTCACAAATCCATGCTGACTTGGACCTATCATATTACCTCTTTCCAAATGCACTGCGATGACATCCTTAATAATTGATTCCATCATTTTACCCACTACTGATGTCAGGCTGACCGGTCTGTAATTCCCTGTTTTCTCTCTCCCTCCTTTTTTAAAAAGTGGGGTTACATTGGCTACCCTCCACTCCATAGTAACTGATCCAGAGTCAATGGAATGTTGGAAAATGACTGTCAATGCATCCACTATTTCCAAGGCCACCTCCTTAAGTACTCTGGGATGCAGTCCATCAGGCCCTGGGGATTTATCGGCCTTCAATCCCATCAATTTCCCCAACACAATTTCCCGACTAATAAGGATTTCCCTCAGTTCCTCCTCCTTACTAGACCCTCCGACCCCTTTTATATCCGGAAGGTTGTTTGTGTCCTCCTCAGTGAATACCGAACCAAAGTACTTGTTCAATTGGTCCGCCATTTCTTTGTTCCCCGTTATGACTTCCCCTGATTCTGACTGCAGGGGACCTACGTTTGTCTTTACTAACCTTTTTCTCTTTACATATCTATAGAAACTTTTGCAATCCGTCTTAATGTTCCCTGCAAGCTTCTTCTCGTACTCCATTTTCCCTGCCCTAATCAAACCCTTTGTCCTCCTCTGCTGAGTTCTAAATTTCTCCCAGTCCCCGGGTTCTCTGCTATTTCTGGCCAATTTGTATGCCACTTCCTTGGCTTTAATGCTATCCCTGATTTCCCTTGATAGCCACGGTTGAGCCACCTTCCCTTTTTTATTTTTACGACAGACAGGAATGTACAATTGTTGTAGTTCATCCATGCGGTCTCTAAATGTCTGCCATTGCCCATCCACAGTCAACCCCTTCAGTATCATTCGCCAATCTATCCTAGCCAATTCACGCCTCATACCTTCAAAGTTACCCTTCTTTAAGTTCTGGACCATGGTCTCTGAATTAACTGTTTCATTCTCCATCCTAATGCAGAATTCCACCATATTATGGTCACTCTTCCCCAAGGGGCCTCGCACAACGAGATTGCTAATTAATGCTCTCTCATTACACAACACCCAGTCTAAGATGGCCTCCCCCCTAGTTGGTTCCTCGACATATTGGTCTAAAAAACCATCCCTTGTGCACTCCAGGAAATCCTCCTCTACCGTATTGCTTCCAGTTTGGTTAACCCAATCTATGTGCATATTAAAGTCACCCATTATAACTGCTGCACCTTTATTGCACGCACCCCTAATTTCATGTTTGATGCCCTCCCCAACATCACTACTACTGTTTGGAGGTCTGTACACAACTCCCACTAACGTTTTTTGTCCTTTGGTATTCTGCAGCTCTACCCATATAGATTCCACATCATCCAAGCTAATGTCCTTCTGAACTATTGCCTTAATTTGCTCCTTAACCAGCAATGCTACCCCACCTCCTTTTCCTTTTATTCTATCTTTCCTGAATGTTGAATACCCCTGGATGTTGAGTTCCCAGCCCTGATCATCCTGGAGCCACGTCTCCGTAATCCCAATCACATCATATTTGTTAACATCTATTTGCACAGTTAATTCATCCACTTTATTGCGGATACCCCTTGCATTAAGACACAAAGCCTTCAGGCTTATTCTTTTAACACCCTTTGTCCTTTTAGAATTTTGCTGTACAGTGGCCCTTTTTGTTCTTTGCCTTGGGTTTCTCTGCCCTCCACTTTTCCTCATCTCCTTTCTGTCTTTTGCTTTTGCCTCCTTTTTGTTTCCCTCTGTCTCCCTGCATTGGTTCCCATCCCCCTGCCATATCAGTTTAAATCCTCCCCAACAGCACTAGCAAACACTCCCCCTAGGACATTTGTTCCGGTCCTGCCCAGGTGCAGACCGTCCGGTTTGTACTGGTCCCACCTCCCCCAGAACCGGTTCCAATGCCCCAGGAATTTGAATCCCTCCCTGTTGCACCACTGCTCAAGCCACGTATTCATCTGCGCTATCCTGCGATTCCTACTCTGACTATCACGTGGCACTGGTAGCAATCCCGAGATTACTACTTTTGAGGTCCTACTTTTTAATTTAGCTCCTAGCTCCTTAAATTCGTTTCGTAGGACCTCATCCCTCTTTTTACCTATGTCGTTGGTACCAATGTGCACCACGACAACTGGCTGTTCTCCCTCCCTTTTTAGAATGTCCTGCACCCGCTCCGAGACATCCTTGACCCTTGCACCAGGGAGGCAACATACCATCCTGGAGTCTCGGTTGCGGCCGCAGAAACGCCTATCTATTTTGAGTATAGGAGCAGGGAGGTCTTACTGTAGTTGTACAGGGACTTAGTGAGGCCTCACCTGGAATATTGTGTTCAGTTTTGGTCTCCTAATCTGAGGAAGGACGTTCTTGCTATTGAGGGAGTGCAGCGAAGGTTCACCAGACTGATTCCTGGGATGGCAGGATTGACATATGAGAAGAGACTGGATCGACTGGGCTTGTATTCAATGGAGTTTAGAAGGATGAGAGAGGATCTCATAGAAACATATAAGATTCTGATGAGACAGGACAGGTTAGATGCAGGAAGAATGTTGTCGATGTTGTGGAAGTCCAGAACCAGGGGACATAGTCTAAAGATATTGGGTAAGCCATTTAGGACTGAGATGAGGAGAAACTTCTTCACTCAGAGAGTTGTTAACCTGTGGAATTCTCTACCGCAGAGAGTTGTTGATGCCAGTTCATTGGATATATTCAAGAGGGAGTTAGATATGGCCCTTACGGCTAAAGGGATCAAGGGGTATGGAGATAAAACAGGAAAGGGGTACTGAGGTGAATGATCAGCCATGATCTTATTGAATGGTGATGCATGCTCGAAGGGCCGAATGGCCTACTGCTGCACCTATTTTCTTTGTTCCTATGTTTCTATGAACTTTTTGACGTGGTAGCAAGTCAACCTCGATTTGAGGGACTGCCTATGATGATGATGGTGCGTGTGTCTGTGCGTGTGTCTGTGCGTGTGTCAGTGTGTGTGTGTGTGTGTATGTGTGTGTTTGGCAAACGAGCCAAAGGTGGGCAGAGGAAATGTTTCAAGGACACCCTCAAAGCCTCCCTGATAAAGTGCAACATCCCCACTGACACCTGGGAGCCCCTGGCCAAAGACCGCCCTAAGTGGAGGAAGTGCATCCGAGAGGGAGCTGAGCACCTCGAGTCTCGTCGCCGAGAGCATGCAGAAATTAAGCGCAGGCAGTGGAAAGAGCGTGCAGCAAACCAGTCCCACCCTCCCCTTCCCTCAACGACTATCTGTCCCACCTGTGACAGAATCTGTGGTTCTCGAATTGGACTGTTCAGCCACCAAAGAACTCACTTCAGGAGTGGAAGAAGTCTTCCTCGATTCAGAGGGACTGCCTATGATGATGATGGAGTGTGTGTATGTGTGTGTCTGTGTTTGTGTGTCTGTGCATGTGTGTGTGTGTGTGTGGTGTTACGAACATGCGAACAATAACAGATAAAAACTCTCTGGGGGTCCATCCAGCCTGTCCCACACAATTGCGATACCTTGTGTATCACTGTATATAAACTCTCCACCCCACCCGAAACCATGTGATCTTCTGGGAGCACTGAAAAACCAGGTAAAAACCTGGCCAATTTGGGGGTAATAATCTGGGAAATTCCTCTCTGCCCCTCCCCCCCCCCCCCCATGGTAATTAAAACTAGTCCAACATATCACTCTCACCCTGATAATTCCCTGCAGTACCTACCTTTTGTACAAGGTGATCTTCACCCCAGCCAGAAACAGGTCCAGCTTTCACTTCAAGGAATTCAGCGAATCAGCGCCCAGCGCCCATCCGGCAGCCTGTTGCAGAAGTCCACTATTCTCTGGGAAAGGAACCACCTCCTGACATCTAACCCCTGGTCCTACCTAACCTATTTAATTGGAATATTGAACTGTCAACTGGAACACAATCTATTCCCTGCATCATCTTATAAACCTTGATCAGATCACCCCTAATCTATTGGCCTAGAAATCCCGGCCTCCCGGGTCCGTACTGAGTGTGTACGGGGCGTGCACGGGGCTTGTATGGGGTGTGTACGGAGCGTGTACGGAGCGTGTGTGGGGTGTGTACGGAGCGTGTGTGGGGTGTGTGCGGGGCGTGTACGGGGTGTGTACAGAGCGTGTGTGGGGTGCGTGTGGAGCGTGTACGGAGTGTGTACGGAGCGTGTGTGGGCACGTGTGGGGTGTGTACGGAGCGTGTGCGGAGCGTGTGCGGCGCGTGAGCGGGGCGTGTGCGGGGCGTGTGCGGGGCGTGTGTGGTGCGTGTGTGGTGCGTGTGTGGTGCGTGTACGGAGCGTGTGTGGGGCGTGTGCGGGGCGTGTACAGAGCGTGTGTGGGGCGTGTACGGAGCATGTGTGTCGGGCGTGTACGGGGTGTGTACGGGTGTGTACAGACCCGGGAGGCATCGCAAAAGCCGGTTTTCAGCGCATAATGTGCATGTGCCAAAAAACTACTTTTCCGATCTGTCACGGTCTCGTTTGACACATTGCACACATCTCGGGGAGAAGAACATGCGCATGGGCAAGTTTGCGGGATTTACCACCCAGCGGATGTCCTGAAAACATACAAAAACATAGTAACATAACATTTAAAAAACACATTTTATTGTTTAAAAATCCTGCCCACTAAAGTAAGTTTATTTTAAACCATAATTAAAAAAACTTTTTTTTTTAAATCAGGAAAATATATTTTTTTATAAGGCATTAATAACTGTAACTTAAATTAATCTTAAGTATGTAGTGTATTTTTTCTATTTTTTATTTGTGTTTGGGTGCATTTCTCAATCATAATAATGAGAATCCTACTTACAGAGTTCCCATTATTATAAATGAGAAAATATGTATCGTGATTGGCTGCTCAGAGCCATGTGACTCCAGCTCCAGCTTACGGATGTCCCAACGTGCACGCGCTGCGACATGCCAGGGAGAGGAGGCCTCAGGACCGGGATCGCTAACAGGCGCAGCGGGAACAGGTCGGTGCACATCTTTTTTTACCTTTTTCTGCCGTTCTGCAGCTGACTGGGATTTCTCGGCCTCAGTTTCTCTAAAGTGTGGTCCCAGCTCTTTGGGTAACTCTCTGGGTAATTAAGATGCTTTAACCTGGGACCGGGTCTTGTGGCCCACCTCGGCACCCTCTCCAAAGCCATAACATCAGGCAACATTCTTCACTTGTGCCCTGGAATCTTTAACATCCACCTGAGAGGGTAGACGGGGGCACGTTACAAGCTGGTGCCTCCTAGACTGGAGAGTCAGCCTCGACAGTGCACCCAAATCCTGGTGTGAGACTCGAATCCACAACCTTCTCACTCATGGGCACAGGAGCTACTGACGGAGTTAAGCTGTAACTTACTAACTGTAGGATATAGAATATCGAAAAGGACACGGAAATCTTCAGCTAGTGTGAGGGGCACAGTGAGACCACTCTGGATGGGCTGGTACCTGAGGGTTACACTCACCCTCTGCATCCCCCTGACACACTCTAGTTAAAGCCAGTCTGACTGTAGGGGGAGATGGAGGCAGTGCGTGTGAGCGTGCCCCATTGTAGCAAAGGCCTGGGATTGTAATGTGAGTGTCGGCAGAGTATATTGCAGCGGATAGTGTTATATCTTCTGTACAACTCACTCACACACACAAGCCTTAAGATGGCAGAATGCTCCGGAACTCTAGTCAGGTGACTTGTTCCCTCTTTATTTGTACACAGCACTGGCTGCAGTCCCACAGTAATCCACAAGATGGAGCTATTTACAATATACAGGCGACACTCGATTATCCGGGTCCCTCGGGGATTGGGCTGTGCTGGGTAAACGATTTCTCCGTTAGAGCGAGTTGACATCACAGTTAATGCTTACAGAACTGCAGGTGTGTTCTAACCAATAGCTGTAGCGTATCTTCTAATCCTTGAATTCTAGTCCTCTAGATCTAAAGACCATTAGGCTTGTTGATTACTTCCTGTAACTGTTCATGGCATTTTTATGAATTATGAGAGGCAGTGGACCTGTGTGCAAGCAGCAGCGGGAGCTGAGGCAAGGCAGAGCGCTTAAAAGCAAGGATCAACCGGCAACATTCGAAAGGAACATCAGAGTTTCAAAGTGACGTCACACACAAGGAATTTTAAATGCCATTACAATGGATTCCCATTACATCCATCTGCAGATAATCGAGAGTTGCCTGTATATACACAATATTACACTTCTCCCTCCTCAATGAAGAAGTAATTATGACAAAATAATCATCATACATAACTTGCATGGTTATACATAACAAAAGATATGGACTTATTTTGCCATATTTACAAATCAAGCTTAACCACTTGTTTTCTGTTTCAAAGAGGATACCTTCGCTCTTGAACAGAACCTTCTAAACATGGTGTTGATTTTAAACTCATTCGAGGCTGATCCTGAAGAAAGTTTTCCTCCAAGGGATGTTCTTGATTTCCATTTGAACTCTCTCTCTTTTACTCTACCTCTATCAAAGTAACTGCGTGCAAAACTCTTGGCCAAGCACATTCCCAGGTGCTGGTCATGGAGGTCTCATAATTTAGATCTGAATTTATTTGGTATAACCATTCTTGCACCCCACATGATATCATCTTTATCGACTGATAATTCATTCCTATGAATGCAGAATGGATGAATATCTTTGTCTGTTACCTGGTTTGGCCAGCCATTTGCAATATAATCATACACTTTTGCCATAACTGGATCACATTTGATTGCTCTACCAATCTCTTCAGCTGTGACTGGCAGTTCATCAATGTATGAAAAATAGAACACTTCTTCCCTATCAGGTGTAACTTGTGATGGGGAAGGCCATCTAGACATAGCATCAGCATTACTGTGATCAGCTTATTGCCTGTATTCAATATCATATGTATATGCTGCAGAGAGCAAAAATCACCAGAACACCCCCCCCCCCTTGTGTTTGGGCTCATTTGAAAGGAAATTTAATTTGGGACTATCTACCAAAAAGTTTGGAACTCTAAAGTGCTTATGGAAGAAACTACAAACTTTAATAGAGTTATGAACTTTTACAAGACAAATTCAAGTCTGTGGGCGGACCTAGGGAACAAAGGAAGCCCACTTGATTATTGGAACTGTCTGGGTGTGAGGACTGAGGTAACCTGTC